>NW_026126417.1:100000-365000 GCF_943737965.1 Phodopus roborovskii | reverse complement strand
GGGTTACCAAGGTAATTCTGAGCGTTCTATGAACAGCTTTTGTGAGCACTATGGAGGACACATCAGAGTCCAGTATCTACTGCAAACCATCTACTTAATTGACAGGCAACTTTGTCAGTACGCAAAAACAGCTGACTGGATCATCTCTCCCTTGTCATCTGGGAGCCAACACCAAGCCAACTTGCTACTAATTTTCAGAGAGGGACAAGATGTCTCCAGGAGAAAGCATCTCCTTTCTGCTTGTGTTCTTGCTTTTAGAATGAGTAGGAACCAGATTGCAGCTCACAGGCTAGAAGATTTTGCCCCTCTCCCTAGACTCCCAGTCCCATCCCAGGGAGATTCAGCTTCCATTGCAGCTGGTCATAAATGAAGCCCAGGCTCTGGCACTCGGCTTTCACAAGGTATTGTTAGGTCAGCAAAGCCATCAATTAGACTGTCTGAAGTTTTATCACCAACACAGCAGTAATAAGTGCTGGCCCAAAGACTTCTGGTCTTGGGGCAACTCCTGCAGCTTAAGCCTGTAAAGTTAGGGGTCACTCAGAGGTCAGTGCCAGCTGGGGGCGGCCTTTGCAGCCAAAGCAGGGACACCCAGGGCAGTGGATAAGCTAACTGCCAACCATAAACTCAGCCACCTTTCAACCTACTCGAAAGGCAGCCTCAGGTCCACATGGTTGATATTAGGGCCCGGGAAACGTTTTCAAATCAGGCGGTTGCTGATTCCCAGGAATGCAATGAGCAGTGGTTATTTTGTCTAAGAAGCCTGGATCTAATTTTGTTGAAAATCCAAAAATAAGTGCCTACTTCATGTTACTTTAATGTTTAATAATGCCCATCAAATATTCATGTACAAACAGAGTAAGACAATAAGAAATCTCCTTTATTTCTCCAAATTTAATAAAAACAAAACAATTTTCTACCATTTGCGAGTTATCCTTGTCCCATGCTTTAATGATGGTATTCCCCCACACATATGAACTTCTGGGAAAGATTCAGTGGCCTTGCATTAGGTTAGGGAGGGTTGGGTGGTAGAGAGCATACAGCTAGCTGGTCCTTCAAAAATATTTTCTATTGATAACAGTTGTTTTTCAACTTCTCTACTTTCACAGCTTAAGTATATGGGGGACTTAATGATTAATGCATCCACTGGGGCTCCGGGCAGGTTCTGAAAGTTTATTCTCTGAAGAATTCTCAAGTATTGGCAGTTAAGTCCCTTGGAGGAGGACAGTGAGCATGCATCACCTCCTGCGAGTCCTCCAGGAAGAATAGAGTCAAGCCAGTGAATAATAGCCAGGAGAAAGCCAAAGGAGGCCTTTGCATATGCTGTTGGCAAAACAGTGAACTTCTTTAGTACTTAAGAAAAGATGTCCCAGTTGTCAAAAACATCCCACCCCTTGGCTTTTGGGGGAGGGGAGTCCAGGCTAATGGGAGTACAGATAGCTATCCTGTGAAATGTTGCTGACCAGATCACAAAGGCTTCCAGAAGCAGCCCTCCCATCAGTTAAAAGAATTTATCTGAGACCTAGAAGGGTCGGCTTCTTATTTCTCCCTCTAGGGACTCTTTTCACAGGTCCAGTAAAGACCACGAGATGCCCAGAGCAGGCTCCTTTGGTCTGACCTGAAGTTTCTGGTAGAAAGGGGCAGCCTTTGCATGTGCTGCCAATCCTGGTGTGTATTTTGTTTTGTTTTGTTTTTCTCTTGTAGGTTAACCTTTCAGGTGAAACAAATTGCTGCCCCCTCCTTTTCATCCCTTTATTATTTACATCTGGAGATTGTTCCCTTTTCTTTCCTGTTCCCTCAAACATTCACTCACCCACTCACTCACTCACTCACCCACCCACCCACCCACCCACCCACCCACCCACTCACTCACTCACTCACTCACTCACTCACTCACTCACTCACTCACTCACTCACAGGGCTGCAAGGCACCATGATTCTTAGTTCTCAGCAGGAGAACTTCACACTGTCTTCAAACAAATAATTACTGGGAAGGTTAGAGGTTCACTCAAAGGTCATTTCTTTGGCTACTCATCAGAATGTTTACATTAGTAAAAATGGGAAGGGGGTCCTCTCAAAAGGTTGTTCAATGGGGGTGACCCAACAATACAAAACATTCAGGAAAAGCATTCTGTGTGCTAGCAGATATCTTCATAGAAGCACTGAACTTGGCAATGTCACTCCAGCATCACATTTTCGGCTAGTTTCCATGGTGTGGCCTGCATATTCACTAGCAGTTATGGCAATGGCCTTTCTTTGCTCACCGTTCCTAAGACGGCTTGAAAGAAAGAAGCCCCTGCAGGTTTTCATGGGGGGTGGGGGTGGGGTGGTTCACTGAGGGTCATAGAGACTTTACTTTCTCACATGGGCTCTACGAAGCCTCCCTGAAGTTTCATTCTCAATGTTTTTGGTCCCCAGTACTGTTTCATAATTCCAGTGCATTCTTTCAAATCATACAGGATTTGGAAAACATATGGGTCCCTTCTTTTGCTGTTGTTGTTGTATTTTTCCCCCCCAGAAATCTCTGGACAGAAAATTCTTGCCAATTGTCAACTGCCCTAATCTCAGAATAGTTAACTCCATAGATGTTATTAAAATTAATAATGTGTTCACTTTAAGAAAATTTGTGAGAGAAAAGAAAAATTGTGATCTTAAAAATTAAAATGACAACTCTTTCTTTCCCTCACACTGATGACCCACTTTTTAGGAAATATTCTCATGGACACAAAATGGAGCCATTTAATTCAGAGATGGAAAAAAAGATTTCTTATTTCGTTAATTCCCAGCATGAATTTCCATATATGGTATTCCTCTAAATGATTTGACATAAATTCTTTCTAGTTCCTCTGATTACATTTTAAGATGACCTTTCCTTTATGCAGATAATAAACATAATATCAAGCTTTGATTCTACTCAAATTCTGAAAGTTGAAAAAACGAACTCATCTCCAATCATTCAAGGCCAGACCTCCATTCATATGGAAAAATGCAACTTCCTGGTTCAAAGACAAAAGACTTGTCTTTAAAAGGCTCAAAAGGTTTCTTGGATTATTAAATGGGCCTCACAAAATAACATTTTGATGAGTTAAGTGTAAATGAATCAGACACATATGGATTAAGTTATCCCTGCATTTCACACGGGTTTAAAAAATAAGGGGAAAAGAGGGTCTTGGCAAAAAGCATTTTGGACTTTGCCAAACCCAAAACATTTGAAAAATTGCTGAAGACATCCAACTAACCAAAATGCAGCAAGCTGCACCCAACTTTAATGAAAACCCCCACAAGTTATTTCCAATCCAAAGACTGTTAGGTTTTTCATCTGTATCTGATATTTAAAAAGGAAGGAAGGAAGGAAGGAAAGAAAGAAGAAAGGAAGGAAGAAAACAACAACCCCCCCCCAACTCACTAAGTTTTAACATCATACTAGAATGGTTTTGAAGTTGCTGACATACAATATACTTCTTTTTTTTAGTAAAAACAATTTAACCCTGTTATAAAGTCACCTTAGATATTAAGCAGTTTTTTAAAAATTTAATTTCGTAGAACTTATGGGGAAATGTGTTAATAAATCTAGCACCTTCTCCAAATTTTCCTTAGAAAAAAATTTCATTAGCCTCATTGTGACTTTTTTAAGGGCTACAGATAATTGAATTAGTGACTCCCTAGGGGGTGAGTACCCCAAAGTACACTAGTTCTATTGATTTGTATTGAGCAAGAAGTTAGTGCCTAGGCTCACACAAAAGCTTCCAAGACAGTCTCCTGAGACTATTTGCATCTCTAAATTTTACTTAAATAGAAAATGCATTAGTATGTGTAACTCTTCAAACTTATATACCAAGACTCTTAACTTAAAATAACTTAATTATAGAAATAAATTTAGTGACTTTCCAAGAATCAAGAGGCTTTTCTATGTCAAGTTAGAAATACAAACAACAATAGCACAAAAACCTCAGTAGATTCAAAGGAATGTACTCCACATAGCAAAAGGGGAAAAAAAAAAATCACTGGCTCCCACCTGACTCTTGTCTTGCTGGAGAGATATTCTGGAGACTATTAGCCACCTCAGGAAAATCCAAATATTTGAGCTTTTTGTGCTTTTTTTTTTTTTTTTTTTTTTTTTTTTTTTGTTCCCATCTGAAATCTGACTACTGCATTTTCTTTTAAAGTGTTTTCACTCCAAAGCATAGCTCAGGCTGATGGGAGTAGACTCAGGTGTCATTCTGGATTGTTGCTTGGTTCCCCCACCCCCTTTAAATGGCTGATAAATCCCTTCTTTCTGGTTCACTAACTTTTTGCCACACCTGGTCAGCCTCTCCTTCAGGCAGTGTTCCCTTTGTTAGAAAGCACAGGCCTTTCTCCCTGCCCTTGCTTGAAAAGCAGCCAGCCCTGAACACTCTGAGGATGGCTGGATTTGAAGCTCTTGCATGAATTGGTGTTGTCAAGGAAGAGACTTGAACTGTTGACAAGGGATCAGATCAATTTGGAAAAGGTGTGGTTGGGAGTTTGGTGACAGGGGCCTCGTGAAAACACAAAAGCTCTACTCTCCTTAGCTGCAGGACTTGCCTACCAGCATTCTCCTGCCTCAACCTTGGAAAATCAATCACTTTATTATTTTTTTTTTTTTAACAAAACAAACAAGTTTTATACCGTGTCCTGGCCCCTGGTTGAATCAGTGAGTTAGGCAGGTTTAACACTACTGAACAAGAACTTGGATTGGAGAATGCCTGACACACACTGTTCAAACATGGAATCTTTTCCCAGGGACAACTTTGAGCAAAGTGAGGTAAATGAATAAGATTCATACATACATGACTTGGGAACATATTCACAGATCATAACTAATGTCCCTGAGCTACAGCATAATTATAATTGGATAGAGTATTAGATTTGCCCACACCTGTAAAAACATGTGAAATAAATACCCATGCACTTACAATATGAAAACATGATGTTAGTGGGGAGGCATGAACACTCTGTAGCCTTATGAATTCACCTTGAGTGGAGAGACTGTTCTGCTGACACGAAAGGCCCAGGGCAAAGTCATATGGGCGAGAGATCTTTTCCACAGCTGTCTACTGTGGGCTCCCAGGGTTTTATTTAATGCTCCCGTAAAGTTGCAAACACCCATATAGCTTATTCACTAAAATACTCAACTTTGATCACAGTCCTCTTAAGTGTTGTCCCACATTTAAAGCCCTTTTCATAGAGAAAGACAACAATAACCCCATGAGACTTGTGCTCCTTATAACTCCTCACACCTCCATTTGTTTCTTATCTACCAACTTGGGTTGGAATAATTGAGACTGGGCTGTTCTGAGGACTGACAGAGATAGTGTATGTAAGGTTCTTGGAGTAAGGTTCTTGCCTAGTATGTAGTAAAGGCTCATTAAATGTTAGCCAATGGACAGAACACATCTAATCAATGTTCCTAAAAAGCTCGGTTCCCTTGCAGATAATAATGAAGAAGAGATGGATGATTACTTCAAATATCAATACTGGGCTGATAGCAGCATGATAATGTGGCCTGTAGCATGTGCTCAAGTGCTCAAGTGGTAGGGTCTTTCTAGATACCAGAGTTTCATGTGAATATGTAACTCTGTGTGTGTGTGTGTGTGTGTGTGTGTGTGTGTGTGTGTGTATGAGAGAGAGAGAGATTTTAGATACCAGTGAAGCATCTGTCTGCAGGTGGGTTTTAGAGTGGGCACATCCTCTTAGTTACTTTCTAGGTCCTTCCACTCTTGAGTTCCCTGGACCAGCAGCTTTCAGGCCAACTCCAGATTGTTAGAAATGCAGAAGCATCATGGTGTGCCACCAGGTACTACTGTAACAGATCTGCATTTGAGAAATGCTCTGAGTGCCCTCTGCACATTTATGTTGGCGAAGTCTTGCAGTAAGAGCCATCGGACTTCTTAGTGCTCTGCCTACGAATGGACAGTTGTAAAGTTCAAGTTTTCGTTGTGACTCTCATGGCCACAACCATTGCATACACTATCATCTTGAAGTACCTCCCATCTAAAGACACTTTCAATCACTTGCCTTGGGTAACCAACAATGTATAATAATTAGATACATTTTGCTCCATCTGTATCTGTTAAAGTAAAAGCAGGGACAATGATATGTATGTGGAAATTGTCAACAGAAAGTCTTTCAGGAAGAGAGAGGATGGCACACTCCTCTTTCACCTGCTTCTGTTCTTGAATTTCAATAATACACATGATTCTCCTTTATTAAAAGAATTTAATAAAGATTTCTCTATTAAAAGGAGAAAATTGGGCATCTTATCTGAGATTAATATGAACAATTGTAGCTTTTTTATTTAATAAAAGTATCTGAGGAATTTCCTTTTCCACAGGGAATTATCTTTTATTTCTTTCTGAATGCTGAGCAACAACCAACACTCAGACCTAGCGGCATGTAGCACAGCTTTCGAGCAGGTCCCGCCTTTACAGCATTGTTCCTCATACAGAATGCTACTGGGTTGCCACATGTGGCTATTTATCATGTGTTATAACAGTGATCTTTCAGAGCCACTGGAAAGCCAGGGATGAGAAAACACTCGAACTTCCTTAGCTCTTCATATCTAGGATCTATCCTCTTAAAGATAAAACACTAAGTCAATAGACATAAGCTATAGCATATTACCTCATCCTGTACATGATTTATTGCAGATGGAAATCAACGAGAAATTACTTTGAACGTTTTACTACTGACATTAAAATTCCAGATTTGGATACTTGCACACCTTAGAGTAGTTCTGATAACCACTTTCTGCAGACATGGAACAGAGATATATAACTTCATTCAACTCCACCAACCTACAAAGAAATAGTGATCATTTTCAAAATGACCAGTTCCCAGATCCCGGGCCATCTATCTGACTGGGCTTCACTCTCGTTCATAGCCAGCTCCCATTATGTTCCAAACATGCCAATTCACGTTAAGACCTGATCCCGACAAATCCTATGATTTTAACAATATTTTTGGCTTTTGTGATTACTTTTGACTGCGTGTTATCTCAGATTCTTCTCAATGGAAGTCACCTAAGAATTAACTGGCCCCAAATGCACCATGCTGTTTAGCAATTATGTATCAGAGACGTTGGAAGAGGTCAAGGCGCAGGCACATGTCCTGTGCTATGGATAGGTCTCTGATTAGCTTGTCATCTGCTAGGAAGAAGATGTAGCCTGATTCTCTCTTATAGTGGAGCAGGCCAGCTGTTAGCTGCCTGTCAAGCCCTCAAGTGGACAAGAAGTCCAGGAGCAAAAATGTCATTCCTTTGATCTGGCAAGGAGCAGCTGCTGATTTATAGAGTGGGACTTTGTTCTTCCGTTCTATTTTACTTTCTTTCCTAAGGCAGAACCACAAAATCCAGCAGAAAAAAAAGTGCCGTTCCCAGCAACATCAACAAGCCCTGACAACTACAACAGGGTTTTCTTGGCCCTGACAAAGCTCTCAAGCATCTCCTTTGACGCTCACCTTTCCCCCTCCCCCTCCCTCACCATTTTTTTCCCGAGCGGTAGTTATTGTTTAATTCAGCTTCTGTAAATGGAATGGACTGTGGCCAGCAAGCCTGGGGCATAAACACACCTGTATGAAAGCAGCCTTATTGCAGCAACCTTCTACAAGCAAGCTCACATGAACCACATGTTCCCCAGTTCAGAAAGAACACTCTACTTTTCCTGACAGCAAATTTTACCCTAAGTGAGTTTCTATTTTCGGTGTCACCAACCTGTGATAACCACATTTGAACCTTTCCCTCTCCAATGGCATTACACTCTTTCAATCAAGGAGAGAAACAAAAAAAAAAAAAAAAAAAAAAAAAAAGAAAAGGATTCACTTTTTTTTTCATCTGAGCGCAAACAGATCCATCAAAAATGTTTATCCACTGTCTATAGTATCAATCACTGAAAGATGACTTAATGTCCAGAAAGGCTTTAGCAAATGTAATATCCAAGATGCCATAATGGTGATTTCATTACTACTGATTTATAGTGGCAGGCATTTCCCTGAGTAACCTCTAGTGGGGGAGGGGGATCAACAACAAAATCTACATAAGGCATGTGCATTTTCTTGCTGAGAACTGAACTGGCTGCAACTACCTGATTTTGTTGTTTTCAACAGTAATCCTGTCCATTTGGAAGTGCCCATCAACTGAGTGGGACATGGAATGGCAGCACTGAGAAGTCATCATGACCTTGTCAGTTGTGTGACAGCGAGAAGTCAGTAACCCTTTGGGGGCGTGTGTGTGTGTGTGTGTGTGTGTGTGTGTGTGTGTGTGTGTGTGTGCGCGTGCACACTGCACTTGCACATGTTCACAGCAATAAACTTTGCCAGGGATGAAATTGTTAACACCTTGATAGATTTTTCTGTGCTGCTGCAGAGGAAGGTGAAAGCAAATACAGATAGGGATTTATTTTTGTTAATTCTAGGCTACTCATACCTATTCCTTCAAAGGTGGAGGGGCTGTTACTAACATGAGAAGAGAAAAGGCTTGTTTGCATTCTGTCAGGTCCCGTTCTAGTGCCCTCCTTCTCCCTCTTTTCTTGTGTTTAGAGGGAATTGGATTTATTTAGCTTGATTCCTGGTTTTATCCTTTGGCCAATCAAAATGTACTGAGCACCAGCTTTCTCCTCCATGTTCATTCTTTTTCAGCAGCTGTGTCCTCTAGGGGTGTGTGTGTCCCAATAATTGGCTTGGTGGGTGAGGAGCTGAAAACTGAAAACGGGCCTTACACTGTACTTGATCATCTCTTCTCAACCCTGAAACAATTATTGGGAATAATTTCAAGGGTCGTAAAAATCTGTACATGTGTCACCATTGATAAGCCATCCACATTCTGCAGTTATCCCAAACCAAATTTAATGACGTATGGACGACGCATGTAAATATATCTAAACATTTGAAAATGCAAGTCATGCCTTTTGAGATTTCTATTCTTCATATATACATAAACAAATGGAAAAAGTCACCATTTGAAAACACACTAGTTATTATAAACAAACAGCCTATATCCAGTCAATTAAGAAATCAACTAAAGACATGAAGAGAGGCCGATCATCAAGAATGGCAATGTACAAACACCTGTAATGTAAGCACTGGAGAACAGAAGCAGGGGCATAGCAAATCCAAAACTATTCTGAGCTACATGGTGAGCTCAAGGCTAGCAAGGGACAAGAGGATAAGATCTGGAGGTACAGAACATCTGCACAAGGGCTGGGAGATGGCTCAGTGATGGAGAGCATTGACTATTTTTCCCAAGGACCCAGGTTCAATTCCCAGCACTCACATGGCAGCTCACAACTATCTATAACTCTAAGATCTGACACCCTCAAACAGGCATACATGCAGTCAAAACACCAATACACATAAAATAAAAATAAATCAATTATTTAAAAAAACAACACTTGCAGAGCCCTTGCTTAGCTTAGCACGCATGTGCACAGCCTTGCTCTCCAGCACCAGAAGAAAAGAAAAAAAAAGTTAAGCAAACTCTTGGAAGGGAAAGAGCTGAATCAGTTTGAAAGAGCATTTAAAGACAAAAATCAAACAAATGGAAGGAAAGGAAATAAAGAGCTGCTTGATGGTACCAACTCTACCAGGGCTCACTTTGTTTGAGACATGGGGAGGGTAATGAACTGAGATTGGCTGACAGTTTCTTCTGGTTTCTGGGGGAACTTGGTGGCAACTCACAGGCAAGCTGCATGGGGTTCTTCAGAGATAAATAGAGTCTCTGCAGTTCTTGAACAGGGAAATGAGACAACGAAGCCTCTTGAGGAAGACCTTTTCCAGCAGCCAGGTAGAGAGAGAATGGGCTGACTGGATTGATGAGAATGGAACAGCAATGACTCAATACCCTTGGGCAATGCAGGGAGAAAGGGGTGAGGAGATGGACTCCAGTGAAAGTGGGGCGTTTGAGTCTTAGAATGACCTCTGCTTTGGGCTTTGCTGGACGGATGGTTGTGTAATCTGCGCTTGCTATGTCATGGCGTGCAGTTGATCAAAACCGGCCGTTTGCTTTTTAAATTCCTACTTATTGTAGTGAGAGTGAGGCGCTCTGGGTTTCTAGATGAGTTGGCAAGGGAACTCCAGAGCTGAAAAGTTAGGAGGCCACTCAATACAAGGACAAAAGAAGCGTGAACCCCAACCACAAGTGACTACTTCAAAACTGTCTCTCCTCTTCCTATTTTTTAAACTAGGACTATTCAAGATCTCAAGCAGTAAGCTGAAAAGAACTGCTTGGCTACTTCTCAAAACACTCTAGCTTTTCATGTGGCTCAAGATTTTACCAAGTCCTCCATCTGATCCTGTTGGTCAGTCAACTGTAAATAAAAGCCTACAGACAATGGCCTTATTTCTAGGAGTTGAAGTTTCATGTTTTGAGTTCTGAGGTGATCTGTGTGAAGAGATTTAAAAGCTGATGACAATCACATGCATGCATATAAGTCACCCTGTGCTTATGACACAGGTTATATTGCCTTAAACATAACCTGAGTGGTTCTAGCAATGGCATTCATCAGGGATTTAAATAAAGTGGGAGTGCGTGTGTGGATGCACACATGCGCGCGTGAACACACACACATGCGCACACACACACACACACTGTATTTTTAAGCATATAAGATAATCAAGGGCAGGTTTTCTCTAGGTGGTGACAAGTAATTTAGAAGAGAATTGATGGGCCGGAGTGTTACATTTAAAAGGGACTCCATTAAGTGTGATGGTGTCCAAATTGTGTCCTTCTCACAAACCATATTTTTCTTTTTAAATGGGCTTTTAAGGTGAAAGACACAGCACTTCAGCATACTCTAGGTGTGGAGACAAATGGTTCACAAGTCTCTATTCTTCAACTCAGGCCAAATCACCCCAGGACCTGTGATCTAAAGCCCTCGGAGGGAGGGTGCTATGCATGTGAATGTCCTCACCAGAGTTTTCATTTGCTTCAGGGGCTCCTTTTTCTGGAGCAGCAGGGGATGTTTCAGAAGACCAGATCCGCATGCCAGAAGCATTTGGAGGGACCCGGCTCTTATCCCCCTTTCCTTTCTCCTGCTGGCTTAAAAGAAAGGATTTTGCTGAGGACACATTGGAAAGGTGGTAACATTCTTGGGCCTTTTATCAACACCACTTCTTTCTTTAAACGGTAGCTTGGTCTCTTGTTTGGGAGGCTGAGATTTTAGCACTTTTAAAGGGAACCATAAGTGAGAAATCTCCCAGGTGTTAAACTATAGAGTGGCTTCAACCCAAAAAGGGGGTGGGGGTGGGGCAGCAAGAGTAAAACACAGAAAGTCAAGTACTATTATGGAAAAGATCCATCAAATAAAGCATCGTAAATATGAATACAAGTGACATTCCTCCTATTTAAACTCCATGCTCAGTGATATCTAGCCAGTTTATAGTCTCATCTAAGCTGTCCATGGGGGTTAAAGTAAAAGATTTAAAACAAACAAAAGAAAATTATGAGTTACTTTCAACAAACTTCATACAACCAAAAACAATCTTTAAAATATTACAAAACATAATTCAATCAAGAAGCAAAAAATTCTATTTACAGACATATGCCTTTATGTCTTCATATTCATGACGTTCAAACATCTAGGACTAATTTCTAAGTAAACCTTCCAGATTGCTTTTTCTCAAGAACAAATGAAACATCTTTTACTTAGATTGACACCCAGGTAGCCTCCTCTTCTTGGGCAGAGAGATGTTACACAAAGCATTTCCAATGTGATTATTGCCCACAAATTTTTTTAGCATCATCTTGTAATCATAAAAGACATAAAATATATCTTTATAAACCACAAGAGACCTAGCAAACAAGAGGTTATGCCGTGGCTGCTTTAGTCCTTTAATATTTTAGCTTTAAATGATTAGTTAGTGGATACAATCCCCCAACTGCCATTTCCAGAGGGATGAAGACATCAACCCTTGATTCTGAAGTTCCACATAGAGCTGTAGGTGCAAACCAGATCCACCGCAGTTTGAGAGAATTTTTAGAGTCTATCCAGTCATCACATCTCTTATTAAAATTCCCAGTGCAATCTAACTTAACTCTTACAGATGAAAACAATGACATTTGCATTGTCTCCATCTTCACAGGAATAGATGTACCGTCACCATTTATTAAAGGCGAAATCATTTAGTGCTGTAATTGTCTTAACTGTCATAGATTTATGAATCCTGTGATATACAAATGATCCAAGGTTAATTCATGAGTTAATATGCTAACTAGCTAGGGCCACACTATTCGTTCCATCTGGGACGGTCTTCCTTCCAGAGCCATCTGGTCCATGCATCACTTGAAATTCTTACCAGAGAATACCTCTTTGGGGTAAGTTTGTTTCGTAATCTTATTAAGAAGCATTTCCTGGGCTGGGGAGTTGGCTCCTTTGCTTGCCTCAGGGCAAGCACAAAGACTGAAGTTTGGATTTCCAGAATCCATGTTAGAAAAAAATAAAAAAACCAAGCAAGGCTGTGATCCTCTGTGTGCCCAGTGCTGGAAAGCAGAAACAGAAATATTCCAGGGATTTGCTGACTAGCCAGCTGAAGGTTCGGTAACAGACCCTGTCTCAAAACATAAGGTAGGCAGCTATAGAGGAAGATTCAACCTCTGACCTCTATAGACAAGTGCATATACATACAAATGCACACACACACACACACACACACACACACACACACACACACACACACACACTTCCTCAGTCGTTAGCAAGCACGTTCCCTGAAGAATCTATTCAATAGGACAATCACAATTTACTTGTCTGGTTTTCACCTCGTTGATCTTACAGAGAGCATATTTTAGTTCTTTGCTATCGACACTGTCTGGACTATCCCCAATAAAATGTTTGGTGAATAAACAACTAAACGAGTAAATGAAAACAGGGCCCCTTCCCCTAGGAAATAATTTAGAATTGACAATAGAAGAACCATTAGGGAATCTCTTGTCATTTTCTTTTCCTTTGCAAGTGGCATAGCTCAATTCCTGATGAACGATGTGCCCTAGAGCAGTACAAAGCTAAGATGGGACATAATTCTGCCTTCCTGGTTCTGCTCTAATGAATGTCACAGTGAGAAATAAGTGGAGACCCTAACTCAGCACAAGGTGTGGCTTTACCTGGACAGCAGACACAGGGAAGGACTTTTCTGGCAGAAATGAAGTCTCTTGCTCTGCCAGGCTCAGTGTGTGTGTGTGTGTGTGTGTGTGTGTGTGTTATATATACAAGAGACAGGACTGGATTGGGATGTCCCCATTATGCTGGGCTGCAATGGGGAGGGCAGATTGAACAATGAGGTCCAGAAAGTGTTGTGAGTGTATATTCTCGGGGTAAGAGGCAGGAAATAGTAATGGAGGAAGACTTGAGATGGGGAAAAGAAAGGATTTTTTTTTTCCGATTATACCTTTTTAAGGATTCCCTCTTAGATATGTTTGGAGAAACACTGGTGTCTTTGACTGGCTCTCAGAAATGAAGAGTCCCAGGTCAAGTTCTAGGGGATAATGGACACTAAGGTAACAAAATGTAGGGATTTTTTCTTTTCTTTTTCTGTTTCTGCTTCAAGCTACATCGTGGCTCTTTGCAGATTGATAAACACTCTCTAAAAGGGGCTGAGCGTCATGAATCAGTGCCTAACAAGCTACTGGGACGTTCAGGGGTGCTAGGGTTCCAAGCTCTTGGAGTAAGCCATGGCATTCTAGTTTCTAGTGGAAGTTGTACTTTAGGGCCATTCATCAGTTGGAAAGTAGGCTTTGCATCTTGCTCAACTCAGATTTAGATGTGCAGGCTTGTGTCAGGGCTTTTGCTCTCCATACATCTCCTCTTTACTTCCTCCTCTCAGTGGGAATGCAAACCCTGGGGAGCATCCCAGCAACCCCAGCAGACCTCATGAGCATGCTGCACCTTAGGACTTTCAAGGTTAATTTGAAAAAATGAGGGCATGATTTTAGCTAAGGATATTTTCTCTATGTTTTCATTTCTCACTCACTTAAAAATTTTAAGTTATCACTAGATATTTTGATATGCCTGAAATTTTTTATTTCAAAGTAACTATGAGAAATTTTAAAAATACCCTTAAGTAAAGATACACAGTATATGACTGGTGATAACTTGAGGTCTAGCCTCAGAACCCACATGGTATAAGGAAAGCATTAATTCTCACATGTTTTTCTGACTTCGCAATGCACCTCTCCTCATGCAAAATAACTGTAGAGTTAAAATGTTTTAAAGACATACAACATATACAGTATTATTATATACTATAAACACTATATATGTATTCTGTGTATGTGTGTGTGTGTGTATGTATTTTTTCTGCAATACTGCCTTCAATTTTATTAATAAGATTTGTGAATGAGCTGTAGTCAGCTGACTCTACTATATATTGTATTGGGACATTCACTTGTGGGGCAGGGAACATGGTGGTAGAAAGAGAAAGGAGGAGAGAGTTAGGGAATGAGGATGGGCTGCTTTGGCTAATGTGCTTCAATGTACATCTAAGGTTCCCTGGCCCCTACTACCCTCCAATCAATTCCACTTTCTTGTTTACAGATCCTCCATGTACAAAATTAGCTTTTACTTATAACGGTGTTAAACACCACCTGCCTGCCCCCTGAACCCTGATATTCTGGGATGAGGTCAATGTGGTGAGGAGCTCTAGTTCTATAGGCAATCCTGTCATTCAGGCTAACAGCAGTGATTCACTCACAGGAGGCAAAAATGACTCAATTGTTGGGCTTATTGACTCCAGGGAGCACGGCTACTCTATCATTACTGTGGAGTGCAAACACCCTGAGCTCTGTTTTGGTCCACTTAAAATTACTATTTGCCGTGAAGGATTGGCAAAGCAATTCTTAAAATGATGGGGGTGAAAGTCAGGCAAGCGCCATTACAGGCTTTTCCTTCCGTTTAAGCAGAAGTAAGCATTCTAAGACTCTCCAAGCCTGACCCACTTGTTTAACCTTTCATTCACTTGGCTGTATTAACATATATTAACGGGCTATATAAGCCCTAGGAGGGATAAGAACCTCATGACCAAATTATGGTTCTGTTTTTATGGGTAACCTCTCCTTGGGTAGAAATTAAACCCCAATATAAATACATTCTAGGTCTATACAAAATTGAGGAGGAATGCCAAAAAAACAAATGTCATGTTAACAGTCCAGCAAAGACCACAGCAACTATGGAGTGGTCGGAGAAATTGCATAGGAGAGGACCGATTGGAAAAACCAAATAAATTTAATTAAATAAGATACAGGATGATTTTCCCGTGTCTTATCTACTCCCCTTGGTTAATATCCATGACATACTGATGCTGCATAATTGCTCTTATGGAATGCTGCAGCTCAGAGCCGTAATGAGCTGCCTCTGCACAAAGGCAGCGAGAGAGGTTTCCCCACAGAGTTATCTTCTCAATTATTTATACTTGCTACACTTTCACATAATGGCAGTTTTAAAATCAAACAAACAAAGCAAAGCGTACAATAAAGGAAGGGGACAAGAAGGAGCAGGGACCCTTTTCCTTCCTTTTTTGAACACCAGAAGGGACAGGCAAACCACAGAAAGTCAACTGAATCTGGATCCCAGGAATGTCTCAGGGGTCCAGCAAGCAGATGACATCAAAGTGTTCAGAGACTGCTACCTTGGTGAGGCTTAAGCAGCTCTACATACCTGTGTGTCCTTTAATCTGTTGTATAGAAACATGGAGGAATGCAAACTTTATCCCTCCCCTTCCAGAGTTTGGGAAAATTCCTAATCAGAAGACTTGCTCCTTACTCTACCTCTCTCCCCATTCCAGAAAAAGAAAGGGTGCTAAAATTGTCAAAATGATGTCACTATGGACAGAAAATGGTGTGCTGTTACAGTCACCCCTCCGGCAGCGGAAGGGGCTAGCCTTTTTCATGCTGGTTGTGTCTACTGTCCACACCAGGCCTTTGGCCTCCCACTATAAGACCTACACACACAAGAAAGCCAGGCTGAATCACTGCCAGGCCCCCTATAGATAGGTAAAATAACACTCAGGGAGTAGTTAACACTGAACTGTAATTTGTGATGTTATCTCTTTTACTCTCTGTATGTGCCTGTTTGAGGAGTTCAGAGGTCAATGCCCAGTATCTTTCTTAATTACTTTTCTGTCTCATTTCTTGAAACAAGTTTTTTTTTTTCCTTTTTCTTTTTACTTCATTTGCTATCATGATGATGGTGGTGGTGGTGGTGGTAGTGTGTGTGTGTGTGTGTGTGTGTGTGTGTGTGTGTATGTGTGTGGTATGTGTGTGCTTGTAGAGGTCAGAGGACAACTTTTAGTAGTGGGTTGGATCTGGGGCTCAAACTCAGGCCATCAAGTTGTGGGCAAGTCTCTTTCCCAGTTGTACCATCTCATCTGCCCTGAGACAAGCTCTGTCACTAAACCAGGAACTCATCAATTTGGCCAGACGTACTGGCCAGTGATCCCCATGGTTCCTCCTGTCTCTTCTACTTTCCTAGCACTGGGATTCTTGGCCAATGGCTGTTTGCTTCCCCCCGCCCCTTGGTGTCTGGGATATGAACTCACATCCTCATGCTTTCTGGCAAGAACTTTCCTGACTGTGCCATGTCCCCAGCCCTATAATGTTGTCATGCTGTTTAGTTTTGGACTGTAGAATGATCTGTTTACTGTGAGTGAGAAGCTGCGTCTATTGGGTTTCTAGCAAGCAGTTCTCTGAGAGCACTTGAGAGCAGACGTCCAATCTGTGGCAGCCGGTGTGCCTTCCCAAGTTAACCCAGAGTTGTGGCTGGGAAGCTTATGTTTCATTAAATTAATTAACCTGTTCTTATTTTTACACTTTAAAAAGAATTGTGTATGTGAATGTGGTCTATGTGGCCACGTGTGTGCAGATGTGTGCACTCGCACATGTGTTCATCAGTGCTTGTGAACTCATGGAGGCCAGAGTGGGCAGTAGGCCTGATAATTTCCTGCATCTTGAGTTTGGACTCTTCAGCTTGTCTGCTTCCACCCTACACAGCTCTGGGCCTGCAGATGTATAAGAGATCAAGTATGGCGCTCAGAAGCTGGTATTTTAAAAGGTTAAGCACAAACGTAACTAGATGCATAGTAGGATCTACATGAAATCATCATCTGGCTTAATGTTTTCTGTTAAATTATTGTTAAGGTCCAGGCTTTAGGAAACAGTTACTACTGTCTTCTGAAACAGCTATCCCCATCAGACACACATTTGGAACTAAAGGTATCATTAGCAATGCCAGTGAACAGAGATGTTGTGTCATCTACTGACTATTTCAAGACTGTGTGTATGTATGTGAAGTGTGCACATGAGTGTCTGCACCCATGTGTAAGATGTCAGTGTCTTCCTCCATTGCTCTCCACCCTATCCTTGGATAGGCTCTCGCTCTCACAGCAGCTCACCATTTTGGCTGAAGTAGCCTAAGAGCCCCTTGGATCTGCCTGTCTCTACTTCCTAACACTGGGGGTCGATGCATGAATAGCCATGCCCAGTTTTTAATGTGGGTGTTAGGTATTCAAACTCAGTACTTATGCTCTTGTACAGCAATGTTCTTACCCACTGAGCCATCTCCATAGCCCTCCAAAATACTGCTAAAACAATGATTTCCTTAACAGAAGTAGCATTCCTAAAATATTGGATAAGACAAGTATAATTTAAACCCCCTACTAACTTGTTCTGGCAATGCTCATACATGCATGCATTGAATGTACACACATACAAACTCATCTCTCACAGTAGACTGTCTGACTTTAAATCTTTCTTGATTTGACAAACAGGAAAACTCAGAGTCTTAAGCAGATCCATGCCACCCCTGACCAAGCACAGAACGACTGCTGTGAAAAGTCAGAGGTATGAGCATAGAGAAAGGAAATCCTGATGATCCACAATCTAGCAAGGTCATAAGAAGGCAACATTTACAACTGACTTCCGGGCTGCCATCTTATCACGTTTTGCTGAGATATCAGTCTGGCCACTTCCTGCCACAGCAAGCTTGTCTCAGCTAAAGAGTTGAGCCACACTATGTTCACTACTTCTATTCTTTCTGGCAGAGTGACTGGTTGCATGCCAGTAGGGTAAGACTTGAGGGGTGGTATTCTTGGAGTCATAGACTCAATTTTGTTATCCATTTGAAAGTTACTTCCACTTACTCAGGAAACTGAGATAGACCTATCAAAAGTTCAAGTCTAGCCTGGGAAATGTAGTGAAACTTCTAAAAATAGAGAGTAAACCAAGAGCTTGTGCTGGACATGGTGAAGCATTTTTGTGATCCCAGCACTGGGAAGGCCGAAGTAAGGAAAACCAGAATGAAGTGCCAGTGGTTACTTAAGAAGTTAGAGGACATTCTGGATGACATGAGACCTTGTCTCTAAACAAACAAACAAGCCAACCTATGAAAAACTCAATCAAAATGGCAACCTTAACAGCTAAACTGAGCTGGGGGTGTAGCTCAGAAGTAGAGGGTCTTGCCTAGGATGTGTGAGGACCAGGGTCAAATCCAAGTTACCTTGCCTTCCAAAGTCTGTCCACAGTACCCCTGACATTTTGACCTTTATCACAGAGAATGATCTTTCTGTGTTTGTGTGTAGATGTGAACTGGGTGACAGGTGATGGTGACAGGTTGCAGCTGATGAGACACACCACCCCAGTACTGTCTCACCCCTGCTGTCAGAGGACTCAAAACAGCCTGTTGGAGACAGATAGACAACTGAATGTACAGAAAAAATGTACATCAAGCATATCCTGCAGCATTTACGACATACTGCCTAATGATTAGTTAAATGTTGGGTCTAGGTGAAGAGTTGGGTAGCTTTGTAGTTTTAAAAATTTGGAAAGGTTCGGAAGAGAGGACTCAGATTTTGGGAATAGAGGCTGACATATTTTAAAGGCAATGAAACCCGATTTAAAGGCTGCTAGATTATGGGTTTGAGGTAACTTGGTTGTGAGGAGCGTGAAGGGCAATACTCAGGCAGGGTATGATGGTATACGCCTGTAGTCTCAGCACTTGGGAGGCAGAAGCAGGATATGAAATTCAAGGCCAGCCTTTGCTTCGTAGCAAACTTCAGGTCTGCGTGGGCTACTACATCATCCGTTCATGCTAGCCTGGCTACAGAGTAATATATTGCCTCAGAAAACAAAAACAGAAATAGAGACAGCAAAAGAGGGAAACCCAAGGCTGGAGTAGAGTCAGATTGGCTTTCATTTCTGTGAGGGCTTCTGATGTCAGTGACTTGTATAACAGGCATGTGGCCCTGAACTACTGATTCATAAGAAACCACAATCCCTGTTTTCCGCAGCTCTCCTCAACCGTGCCAACACAATCTTTCTTAGTAGACCAGCCAATTAACCAAACATTAAAGCAACCCACAAATCTACATTAGAGGATTTGCAGAACAAAAAGAAAGATGTGTGAAGTAACTAAACACTGTTATAAACTATCTGAGCCAGGGAGTTAAAAAGGCAAATAAAATGAAAGAGTATATATAGCATGCAGCCAAACCAACCAACCAGCCAGCCAGCCAGCCAGCCAGACAGCCAGCCAGCCAGACAGACAGACAGACAGACAGTCAACCAGTCAGCCAAACAGCCAACTAGTCAAAGACACAGTTAGGAGTAATGACCAGTGTCTCTCTCCTTTTCTCTAAGTAACACATATTGGAGTCTATGTCTCAGTGCACATCGATGTGGCTTTCAGCTCACCCAAAACAGGTGCAGATCTGATAAGAGGTTGGCACACGCATACCGAGCCTTGTTTACAATTTGTTTTGCAACTTCTCTTTCTAGATAAACATTGTCCAACAACTTCTGAAAAAAAAAATGAAATTGTGTTTACTTGTCCTGTTTCTAAGATTTCCCCCACACCCTTTTCTTCTAAATGTTCCCTCAGGATGCTGGCTTACAAACTAGAAAAAGCTTGGATTTCAGCTCTGGTCTCTAAGGTATTCTAGTGTTCAGCAGGGCTGTGTGCTGGGAGGGAAGCTCTCTACCTTACTGATTTAATTAACAGGATTCTTTTCATTATTGGGGGGATTTAGTTTCTTCTTGCCTTTCAATGTTTGGGAAACACTGATTTATGTTTTATATTTTGAGGGAAATTTATTGTTCTTTGACAGCTGAGGCTCTTAAATCCCTGGCACCAAAGGGACCCTGGGGAGGTGTCACAGTTGCCTGGCCTTGCCTACCTATATGCAGTCATCTCAAGGGCCCCCCTCTAGAAATGAGGAGAACCATCAGCTGCTCGGTGCCCAACCCACTCGCCTCCAGCTGATCATTATACCAGCAGGGGTTGGCCCATTCCCATTTATGAACGGTGGCATTAGTAGGTTGATCAGTAACCGCGAATCACTGATTCATTTAAGTGAAGACAACAGCCCATGAATCTGTGAACTCTATTTAATCTCTTGGCTAAATGGAGCTCACTGAATTGTTAGAATGTGCTCTACTTATGATGATGGCCATGACTGAGGCAGAAATCATGGAAAATTTTCTAAATATGAGCATACACAGGGAGATTGTAAAATAAAAACTTTGAAATTAACACCGTCTGGCATGGGCAGCTATGGCATTTTGGGGGCGTGGGGGGAAATATCCATCAAACTCTGACTTGGAAAAAAAATAACCTAATATGTTTAGTGAAAACTTTGGAAAGTGTATAGCTAATTCATATTTCAGGTACCACTTAGTGGCCATCATTAGGTTATAATGGAGATCATCTTTTTCTAAGAAGGCTTCATAATTCACTAATTTACTTTCATGCATATTCTCATTACTGACTTATAATGAGGAATATACAAGTACATGTATACTGGATGGAATGGGTAGTGTTAGTTGCTACTTTCTGACCAGGGAAACTGAAAGTTAACAAAATCCAATACTGTGGCTCAGTTTTCACAGTCAGTGGCTAAAGTGGGCTCTGGTGTAACATATACACAAGGTTGAAGTCTAGGAAACCAGGAGTTACAGTGGCCATCCTTTAGATGACATTCCCCAGGCCGGTGGGACAATGGAAGTACCATTTACACCAGCAGTGTAGCTCAGGGCCTTGGTATGACTCCCCTTCTAAGAAAGTTTTAGACTAGAATTTTTGTTTTATCTAAACATGTAACTCAATCGATTCCAAAGTAAAGTCTAGAAGTAATAGAAAGAGCATACAATTCTATAGTAGTTTAGAATTTCAAAAGCTTAAAAAGAAATTAACATAGGGGTGTGGTTCAGCTTGGAGAGAAATAAATAACCATGAAATCTGTCTTCCATTCTGAACCCGAGGCACCTGCTCCAGGCTAATGTTCTTGTTATTTAGTTTTGTTTTTGTGTGAGAATTTTGGTTTTGAAATGTGAATTATCTTTATTCATTTGACCTAGGGTACAAAAATTCAGAGAATAATGTTGTCTTAGAAATTCAGGCTTCTTTTTTGTTTGTTTGAGACATGGTTTTTCTGTGCACACCAGGCTGGCCTGTAATTCAGAGATCTGCCTGCCTCTGCCTCCCAAATGCTGGAATTAAAAGTGCGTACCATCACTGCTCTGCTGAAATCCGGGCAGGCTTCTTAAATTGTCCCACAAAAAACAAACTTTTATCGACAATTGTATTTTAGGTAAAATGTCACATAGAAGGTGCCAAATGGTTTTTACACCAAAAATGGCCCAAAAGAGTTTCAGGTGTGCAAAAGTGTGTGTGTGTGTGTGTGTGTGTGTGTGTGTGTGTGTGTGTGTGTGAGAGAGAGAGAGGGGGGGGTAGAGCGAGCAGAGAACACAAGACACAATATGACTGTATGACTGTGAGCAGGCACAGGCAACACAGTTCCTTACAAGGAGGAATTTCAACATTTAATGTCCCTCCGCCTCCCTCATCACTACAGCACCTATCACGAGTTCCATTATCACCATGTGCGTGGTACACTCTCCTTGGGATGATCTTGATCCTTCTGGTTCATTTCCTCTCCCTTATTAACAGTATTTGATTGCTTGTAGGAATTCTAGAAGGCATGACACTTGATCCCTTTGAACAAATATTTATTCAGTGTCTGCTGCCTCCTTGGCAGTTCACTCAGGTCTTCTTAGGGAAAGCACATAAAAGAATAACTTGTGTGAGCGGCCACACTTGCAAAGCGAAAGAAAACCACTTTGAGATTGATTTCACGTCCTCTCGGTCTCTAAGCTTAGCTGGAAACATAAGTTGCACCAACCCATCCATCAGCCTAGTTATGTGATGAGAGAAAGAGATAGGAAAAGCACAGGTTTGGAAACGTGGGTGTAAACTCTGCTGGTGCCACGCATTGCATGGTTTGGGACAAACTCTTTAACTTTTAGGTGTTGAAATCACTATAGCTACAAAATGAGACTTACGAGAACTGCTTCACAGCGTTGACCTGAAGGTGGATGGTGAAGTCTGATTTGCACTGTAAAGCATCACACCATCACCTGAGAATTGCAGGGCAACATTTGAACCATCCTGTAAAGGTGCTCATTGCTTTTCGGTCCTCTAGACACTGAGTCTCAGAAAGCCTGGAGTTTAGCAGCATGGAGACTGCATTGCACAGGACAACGGTTTTAATGTTATAAGAGCACCTGTGAGTATACAGAGTGGGTGTACAGAGCATGGATGAGAAGGGAAGGGTGGAGGGAAGCTTTGGTGTCTTGACCCTGGAAGGACAATGATAGCAGTAAATAGGAAGCCTAGGAGCGAAGAGATCTCTGATTGAGGAGACGTCTTAACGTTCAGCTCAAGGAAGCTCTTGGCTTACAGACTTAACAGAAAAGTTCCTGGGCTGAAGTTGGGATGCAAATGTAAAACCTTTTACAGCTTCTTAGCTTTGTGACTTCTCTGATTCACTATTTCTCAACTGCAGATGGGAGATGATACCTAGTTCATATGACTTTTGCAAAGAATTTCATATTTAGACAAGCGATTGGAGCATATCTGAAAGATTATAAAGTTTGAAGAATTCTTTTAAATCTTGGAAGGGTGAATAAGAGTCTCCAATATTGCTTAAAGAACTCTGAGTAGAGGCCTGGTTCTGAGTATAGTGATCCATTCATGAATCTTCTGCTGCCATGTGAACACTGCAGAGTGAGTTTCACAATATATTTGTGCTATTTGTTTTGATTTCATATTTTATCTACAATTTCCCACTAGAGTGTTATTACTAGAAAGTAATAACACACCTGAATTTAAGAGACTCTTGCTCAGTTTTGTCTTTCCAAGTATTGTCTTTTCTTCCCACACTGGCATGCATAGACATAAATACAGTGAGTGGACCTTTATTTACTGTTCACCAATTATTTATCCAAATGTTTAGGCATATGAGTCTGATATATCTGTCTTATTAAATTATTTTGGATTGAAACATGGACATCAGTACTTGGAAGCAAGCAGGAAGGTTGGAGATTTAGCATTTCAGAAAAACTCAGAAGCCTGTATTGCTCTTCAGTAACTACTTACTGCTTCCATTGAATTCTCAGAAAACTTGGAAGGGCAAAAGTGAAAAATGATGCAGAAGTTATTTATGCTGACAATAGGACTAATAAACACCTAAGTACATGTGAGGTGATGACTATAAATATGAACCTAAAATTTGGAAGAACAGAGCCCATGCTCATGTTGGCAGCTAGAAATCACCAATTCCCCATTTTTCTTTGAGTGTAGAGAACAATAAACTTGACTTGGGATGAGAGACATAGATCTCTAAATCACCTGTGTTCTGGGGTAAATGTAATTTGGAGAATATTAGATCAAATCCTTCCTTTTAAGAAGGGGACACTCTGAAAGAAGCTACACAGAGGGGTGTTCTTTTGTTTTGTTTTGTTTTCTGTTGAGGATGAAACTGGCCAACCTGACATCTGTAGGTTGAAAAGCAGTGGTGGGTAGGGGTGAACATGGGTAGGTAGGTAGTAGAAGATCTTAAAGGATCCAGGAGGGTCAGTAAGACACCTCTGTCCACTCTCAGCTCTGAAGGACAAAATCAGTTTTTATGAACTTTATTTGTCAGCCAAAAATTATATATAAAGCTTTACGGGCAGTGGTGGTGGTGCACACCTTTAATCACAGCACTGGGGAGGCAGAAGCAGGAGATCTCAGAGTTTGAGGCCAGCCTGGTCTACTAAGTGAGTTCCAGGACAGTCTGGGCTACATAGAGAAACCTCTAGAAAAAACCAAACCAAAACAAAACAAACTAAACAGCTCTTTAAAATATTACTCCTACCAAATAATATTGAAGAAGCATTTGGATAAATTTCTAATGTGGTATTTGCCCCCATAGGAAGTATCAACTAAGAACACAGTCTGTCACATCTGTGAAATAACTCAGATTGCCTAATGGAAAGCTATAGAGCCTTATAGATTACATCTATAATGAGACCAAAAGAAGCATAGGAAAGACACTTCCAGAAAAGCTAGGAAACAAGGAGGACCCTAAGAGAGACATGCATGGTCCTTCACAGAAGGGGACAAGGACAAGATCTCTTGAGCAAATTGGAAGCAGGCGGGGGTGGGGGATAGAAGAAGTTAGGAGAAAGAGAAGGGTAGAAGAGGATGGGAGAGGAGAACATAGGGAGCAGTAATATTGAGTTGGGGGAAGAACAGAAAAAACAAAACAAAACAAACAAACAAACAAGAAAAGAGATACCATAATAGAGGGGGCCATTATAGGTTTAAAGAAAAACCTGGCACTATGGAAATGTCCTGAGATCTACAAGGATGACTATAACTTACTATAAGCAATAGTGGTAAGGCTACCTTAAATGCCCTCCCCTGATAATGAGATTGATGACTACCTTAAATGCCATCCTAGAACCCTCATCCAATAGCTTATGGAAGCAGAAGCAGACACCCATAGGCAAACATTGAGCCGAACTCCTGGAATTCAGTTGCAGAGAGGGATGAGCAAAGGGGTCAAGACCAGGCTGGAGAAACCCACAGAATCAGCTAACCTGAGTAAGGGGGAGCTCATGGACCCCAGAATGATAGCTGGGAAACTAGCATAGGACTGATCCAGATCCCTGAATGTGGGTCTCAGTTAGGAAGCTTGGGAAGTCTATGATACCTCTGACAATAGAACCAGGATGTATCCCTATGCAGGAACGGACTTCAGGAGCCCATTCAGGAGCCCATGGATACTCTCTTAGCCCAGAGATACAGGGGAGGGCCTAGGCCCTACCCCAGATTATTTGACTGATTTGATGATCCCTCATTGAAAGCCTCACCTTCTCTGGGGAGTGGATGGCAGATGGAATGGGAGGGGTTGTGGGGGACATGGGAGGATAGGAGGTAGAGGAACTGGGATCAATATGTAAAATAAGAAAAAACATTAAAATTTTAAAAAAGGAAAAAAATTTAAAAAAGAAAAAAAAAAGCATAGGAAAGGCCATAAAGAATGGGTCCATTCCAACAAAACATGAAGAGTAAGCATATATTTCAAAGAAGTGACACTCTGCTTGCTCTAGAGGTCATCAACTCTATCCAGATTCTCTTTACTTGGTATTGTATACCACTTTGTGATTTGGTATAATGTGAAGAAATTGATGGTTATATCATTGCCAAAGAAAATAATCAATAAGTCTTTTAGTTTCTTGCTTTAACTTAATAGAAGATTGCTTTCTGCCTCCGTGTCTTGGTTGTTGCCCACCTTTTGGTCCAAAGTAGGAAGAGACCTGGGTGGTTTCCACAGCCCATACCTCAGCACCACTCAGCAAAACCCCACATTTATCACATGGTAGGGACACTGCCATCCCAGAGTTCTCTCAGCATTGCTGAGGAAAATGAAATCTGGGTGGCCCTGCCAGAGAACACACCCATAGATAACACTACAATGGTAGAGACAAACTCACAAGAGTTGGCTGAAAGCCTTAAGTGCAACAGACATCTAAAGACAGAGAAATGGGAGTTTATAAACAGACTGAGCTTGCCCTGAAGACTGGGGCTTCAGCTGGGGGAGAACCCTCCCTCAAAGATGGAGAGTCCTAGGTTGTCTAAAAAGCTTTTGTCACCACCAGTGTAGGTTGGTAGAGAAATGAAGATGTTTCAATAACATTTTGACTGAGGAATTCCTCTTTCATTTCATTAAAAAAAAAAAGCCAGAGTCTTAAAAAACAAGAGGTAGCATTTTCTGTGGGATGGTGGACCATCTGGGCAAGAGCTAGAAGTGTTGAAGAAGGCACCAGGAAAGGGTTAGCCCTGGTCAGTTAGAAAACAGCTGCCTGGGCTTGAAAGATCTGGCATTTCTTCATTTGCAAGGAGGGACTAATGACTTAAGCCTTGTTTGCTTCACAGGGCTGATGTGAGAATCAAATGAGACAGTACATAAAGACATGCCTGGAAACTGTAAATGACTATGAAGTACAAAGCGATGTGGTGAAGAGGTTTTGCAGTAAAGAATCAAGAGAGATCCCCCCACTTCATTAGAAATTTTAACTCACAACATCTACTTTTTTGTATGTATGAAGAGTTTTATGGAAATTCATTTAAAAGGGTAAAATCAAAACAAATTCTAAGAGGGGAGGGAGTTAGTATTTTCTTGCCCATGTAATGGGAACTTCCTTCCTTCCCCCCACCCCACTCTTCAAGACAGGTTTTGTATTGCTTTGAAACCTGTCCTGGAATGCTCTCTATAGACCAGGCTAACCTCGAACTCACAGAGATCCACCTGCCTCTGCATCACGAGTGCTGTGATCAAAGGTGTACACCACCAATGTCCCACTAGTAAATGGGATCTTTCTATACAATGTTTTAAACAATGTAGGTCAGGACTGGAGGGTGTAGATCAGTTGGAAGAATGCTTGCCTAGCACTCAGGATGTCCTGGGTTCAATTCCCAGCACCACATACATTAAGTTTAATAGCATTTGGGCTGTCAAGAGGTGGATCAGAGGTTCAAGTGGATATATAAAACCCTGTCTCAAAAATAAAAAGATAAAGAAAAAAGTCCTACTGAGCTAAAAACCCTTAATATAATAGGAAATTATGGAAGTTTTCTAGAAATAAACAAGAAAAACATACCCATAAGCTATAATTATGCTATGTATTGGCAATATTCTTAGCAAGTATGTCACAATTTTATCTCCTGACATGAAAGAAATATGCTGCCCACATAATACAAGATGCACTCACCTGCCCAAGTGATGAGAGGTACTTGCAAGTGTCTCTATCTTATAGCGAACCAAGGAGGGAACTGTGACGGACTAGCAGGGTGAGAAGAGCCCAATGTTTTCAGTCTGGGCTACCTTTTCCTTTCTAATAGTATCATCCTAACCTAATGGTTTTCTTTTCATCTTCTCACTATATATGTTCATTCTGCTACGAACCATGACTTAATCAATGTGTGGATTTGATTCCAGTCTACAGAATGCAGGCCTCTAAATAACTCCTTTATGGCCACCATATATTCTCAAGGAAAGGCAGACCTGTCCACACCCTTCATAGTCCAAGCTGTGTGATGTTCTCCAATCATGGACTCTGAAATGACTGAACATGTCTTCAAACTCATGAACTCAGTAATGGCCATCACACATGCTGGTAGACCACCACTAGAGGGGAGCCTCTTTTGGATGCCCCAGAAGCATGTGAATATAGATCATGTGATCTGGGAGGAAAGAATACAACACAAACAAACCTGAGGCCAGTGTCTTCCACTGAGTCTGGTCAGGTTTCCCCAGCGCTGAGGAAATCCCATCCCAGATTCCCTCCCATACATGCTAGCTGAAGTACTTTTGTTCACCTGGATACACTCAAAAGGGAAACATAAAACAGTCATTTGAAATAGCCGTAGCTGGCTGCACAGTGCAAACTTCCCTCTGCGCAGGTTTGGCTGAAGCATCTGTGGGAACAGGAGCTGCAGAGAATGGAGTGCAACATAAGCAAGGAGAAAAACCTTTCTATCCTCTTCAATTACTCTGAAGCGGGGAAGGAGCATCATTTTCAAAGGAACAAATGCTACACAAGACATGCCCTTTAAATCCTTTTGAAGGCTCTGTGACCTGTGAAAGTATCTGCAGTATCAGCAGGAGAAAGCTCTTCCCAGAACAAATGCCTATGTTTTATGTGTACTGTATTTGCTAATCATTACTTCATAAGCAAGAGTAGATATACAGTGGGGCTATAAATAATGGCGGGAATGTAAAAGTGGATTGATCTGTCTGGCTATCTAGTAATACTCCTGGCACAAGACCAGTCTTGAATGGCTGCCAACTACCACAGAGCCAGCCAGTGATTTGTCTGGGGGTCCTGCCCTGTCAGGCAGAAAACAGTCTTAAAGCTGAACTGCCATCGCCATGCTCATGCTGAGACCATGGCCCTGAGCATCTCTTCCAAACTCCTAAAAATCACTTAAGCAATTCTCAGAAGAGAAAGCCAAGGAGACAGCAGGACCGAAGCAGGTCTGCGGATTAAGAAATCACCTTAGGAATACCCATAAACCAAGGTACAAGGAAGGCTGGGCAAACTGGAGTGTAGCCCCAGAGCTTAGGACACCAAGTACTCAGCCATGCCTCAAAGCTCCACACTTGACCTTGTCCAGTCATGGTCCCAGGCCATGAAGATATTGGGTCCGTTGTGTGGAGGAAGGTCATATCTGATCCTGGACTTTTCAGAATCAAAGCCCAGACACAACCTCAAGTGGATGATGGTCCCTGGTGAAAACTGGTTACGGCTTAGCAGCATGTCTAACAACCAAGTGCATCCTCTTTTAAAAATTATTATTATTATTTCTGGGACTCAAACCCAGGACCCCATACAGATGAGACAAATACTCTACCAATGACCTGCATCTCCCTCCCTCATCTTCTTATATTTTATTTTGAGATCGACTTCAGTAATTTGCTCAGACCGGCCTACAAGCCTGTCTGGCCTCAAACTTATGATCCTCCTGCTTCAGTCTTTCTTGTGTAGCTAGGATTTGGGGCCTGTGGACACACCACCCAGCTCAGAAGGTATTCATTGTTAAAATCTCCTCTACAAATGGAGATATAATTATGGGTTGGTCAACATATTGAATTTCCTCCCAGGCTTTTTTACCCCTGCTCCTTCCTGGAGTAACTGGGTCTGTTCCTAGGGCTGGTAACATCAACCACTCGCTCTTTCATGTAGGCTCAGCCAGGCAGCGTGGGCAGTATGCTCACCTTGGGGTGCCTTGTAGGGATGCATCAAGATGCCTGCCTGGCACTGTTTCTTGTATCCCTCAAGGCTGCCTCCTAAATTCTCTGTAAGGGCAGCCAGGGCTCAGAAAAATTAGAAGAAAAAAAAGAAAAGAAAAAATAAAAAGAAAGAAAGAAAGAAAGAAAATGTAAAGGAATGAAAAAAATATAAAGGGAAGGAGAACCAGAGAAAAAGAAGGTTCCATCAAATGCTGAGCTCAATTCCTGCCATGCCAGGAGGGGCACTTGATTCATGGACCTCCAGCCCATCAGGGTTCTGCCTGAGTGTTTATTGCACACTTGCAATGTCCTTAGGAAGACATGGAGTAACAGGGGAGGCTGGCTGGAGAGAGGGGAGCATCCTGCGAATCAAAAGTTGCTAATTATTTAAGGGTCGGCAAGTGGAATTTTCCCCAAAGTGATGAATTCTCATCTTAGAGACCATAGAAGCTACCTTGTTTAGATTTTTTTCCCAATTTTTTTATTGAATTTCATAAATATCAACCAAATTCAAACAAAACTGATTTAGATTTCACCTCATCACTTAAAATATATTTTGTCGAGTACAGTCTGTGCAGTAATCCTCTGCTATACTTTAATTTGGTTTTAATTTTATAGGCCCTGTTTTAACTGCATATTTCTAGACCTTTATTTCTCTCACAGCTCTTAGCAAAATGGTAGCTCATAAACACAAGCTCTGCTGTATAGACTTTGCATTTCATCCCAAAGTATTTCCTTTTTTATAGCCGTGGTCTTTCCATCCTAGTGCTGTGAGCCCGGGTCACAAATCTCTCTGCTATTCCAGTGTGTGACATCTTCCCTCGTTTGCCGCTGCTCATTAACAAACAATACTGCTGTGAAATTGGTTTAATGACAAAGTAATAAAATTGCTATTCTGCTCACAGATTGCCTGAGGCACTTTGAGCTCCTACAAGGCTTACTGTGGGTGCCAAGATACATTAAGCTGCTTATTCGTAAAAACGGCATCATGCGTTTTTTCACAGGTTTTTCCCTTTCCTCTGCAGCTCTGCTTCTTTTTATCTTCAAATAAAAAGATATATTTGCTTATGCTCTTCCAGGCTGTCAAATTTTTACTTGCATGCATATTTCTGGAAAATGAAAGTATATTTCATTTCATTTTTTTTTTTCTTGAAAGGTCACTCTGTCCCTCCTACAAGGTTGTCCCTGGACTGAACACTCGCCCCACACAGCATTAAAGAGGACTGATTTTCACACATTACAGAAGTGGGAGCCAGGGTCGTTTTGAACCTATTTTGGGAGAGCAAGGGAATGAAACTATTTATGGAATGATTTCTTTTTTTCTTACCTTCTTTCAAAAAATAAGCAAGGTTGAGAGAATCCTTACAATTCCTCTCTTCATATTGAAACTGAAATTTTTACATGAAAACAATTCACACAACCCTGGTGGTGACTACTCACATTAATATTTTATGAATAATAAAATATGTCTGCATTAAAGCAAAAATCTTCGGCAGGCACCTGTTTTCCATAATGAATTACATGTTCTGGGAAAGTCGCCTTTTTCCATTTGTCTAATGCCCATCCTGACCTGAAGATTTACTGCTGCAAGACAATGGGGGAAATAACCCAATTGCGGTTTGACAGGTGGGCAGGTCTTGATAATTATGGCCAGACATCTTAACGCCGTGCAACTGATGTAAATAAACATCTAAAGCACAGATCAATATTGCTTTCCTACTTTTGCATTTTGAACAACACATGCTAGCAATTTACATCCTTTCTCTCTTTCTGGCTGATTGGAAAGGCTGCATTAATTTAAACACATTGCATGCGTACACACACTCCACATATTTCATTTAAAAGTATTCAATACACCCCAACAGCCAGGACTGTACTTTATAATCACATTACAGTCACCTGCTGGTATATTTCTATTAATTATGTAAACTGATATCTTGAGAGCTTAAAACACACACACGCACACACACACACACACACACACACACACACACACACTGGAATTGGCCATTTGAATACTTGCAATACCTGGATGATAAATGAAAGGAAATGCAAACCAGATTGGCAAAGATATGAGCTGTCAGGCTTTGGGGCATCTTTCCTCCCTATCTATGCACTTGGCATTCTTTACAGTTTCATGAACTGTAGGTGCTTTCTCTTCTGCATGCATCTGACCTCATAAATCTCAGGAACTAGAGATTTTATTACAGCAGACCAAAGATTTGCAAGGTCTGCCAATCCTGTGGAGATCCCCCCACCCCAATGAAGGGCCTGGTGAGGTATGAGGGAGTCTGATGCAAAGAGACATTGAAACCAGAGGCACAGACATACGTGGTATGAGAGAACAAGGGTGTCTGTTTCAAAAGACAAGCTCAGAGGAAGCTAGGATGGGAACCTGGAAAGGAGGCAAGAGTGTGCAGGTGAAAAAGAAGAAAGGGGATACAACTGGGAAATAAGAAAGGAGCTATGCACAAGGTGGGATTAAAACAAAATGGTAGATGCATGTCGTGTATTCCCTTTTCTAGACCATAGCAGTTTCTCTGAGCAGTGCTGGGGATGAATCTAGGACCTGACACATGGCAAGTGCTGTAGCTACCACCTAGCTGTACCCTCAGTCCTTGTTAATCTTTGACTGGAGATACTATGTACCATTTCAGGAACCCAATACCAGTGCATCAGATATGCTACTTCTCTCGCAGCATCTCGTTACCCACAACACCTTCTCTTTTCAAAACCATAATTGAGAAATGTATCGATGAGAAGGATGATGAGTCCTGTTCCAAATATTTTAATATAAGAAACAATGGACTATATTATAACTGCCCAAGTTAGAGGTAACATGTTAACTCACTTATTTCTTTATTCATCCACTCATTGATATGTGTTATAGTGCCTGTAAAAAATCATGCTCCCTGTACTTAAAAGCCTACAGCATACCCTGTTGCCTCAGTGGCACATGTTACAAAACCCGGGTGTTTAATTTTAATTGTTTGATACGTAACAGAGCCAAGCAAAGGCTTAGAGGAAGGGAGAAAAAAACAATACAAAACAAACAAACAAAAGAACTGCTGGAAAGTGTATTTAGAACTAGCCAGGCTTTATTTATTTATTATTTATTTTTCTCCCCTTCTGTTTCTTTAGCCTCAAACTCACTGTTTAGACCAGGCTAGCCCAGAGATCCACCTGCCTCTGCTTAGACCAGGCTATCCTCGGACTCCCAGAGATCCACCTGCCTCTGCTTTGATTGTGAACTCCTATGTACTTGTTTGCTTGTTTGTTTTTTAGTAAGTACTTTGCCATAATGTTCACCATTTTCATTAGAAGTTACAGAACTGGTGACAGTTCCCATCATGATTTCACAAGTCCGATAAACACCCCTGTGAAGATGATTCATTATCAGGAGCATTAGGGAGCTTGTGAAAAGTGAAAACCAAACACAACAGTGTGAGAAAATACTTTAGAAAAGGACAGGAAATTCCCAAAAGTCACTCAGTACTATGTGCTAAATAATGATAACTACTAATCTCTCACTATGTATAGAAAGATCCAGAGGGTTTTCTAGGAATAGAAAGAGAACAGAAACAGCCACTTAAAACAATAGCAACCAGGGCTGTTTTTCTGCATTCCTTGCCAAGGACTGTCATTCTCCCTTGATCATGTCTGAATCAAGGCATTATCTCATGACAGATGTGGAAACTGCCCCCCCCCCTCCAGGTACATACAGGTCTACACAAACAGTTAATACCAATGTAAGCTCAGATGAAGATACCTCTGAGTCAGCACTTGACCTACATGTGTCCTATTCTTTTCTATTACTGGATTTCAGTGGATTGACTCAATGGAATGGAGGAGACAGGGCAAGACCAGAAAAGGGAACAGGCAGAGTCGTTTAGAAAGAACCAGAATTATTAGCTTGGAACTGAGGTGGTCTCCCCTATGGGATAAGAAGTATGAACTGCTTAGTATATTCAACCCCCCCCCATTTTTTCATTTTATTCTCTCTCCTAGTATCATAGAAGGGAGATATATTTCTAAATATATGGGATAAAGTTTAGAAAGACATTATGTAGGCCATCGTGATTGTGTTAGGGTTCAATAATTCTCCTGAGAAGGAAAATATATCCAAATTTTAAATAGCTGATGTAAGAGATTTGTACCTTTGACACTTATATTTGATTCTGAATTGGAAGCTCCAAGAGAGTGGTTGATATCATACACTTGATCAGACTATACCTAGTCTGCTCCCATATTATGCTGGGTGACTGCAATGCCAAATGCTCCATAATCTTTTGTGGACAGACTGGCATGTGGTTTTGGAAGTAGTAGCAAACCAAACTTCCATTTTAATTAGTAGTCAATTTGGACTTAATAATAAATATATACAAATGGATGACAGAAATGACAACTTGGTGGAATTTTGGCTGTCCAGGGGGTCCAGAGTCATCGATAGACAAGAAATTATGAAGATAAGCTAAGCTGATTTCACAGCGAATTATTTTAGAAAACATTCAGAGATATCTGGAAATACAAAGAAGCTACCAGGTACCAAAGAGTCCCCAGTGCTAGTGAAGGTCACCTAGGTTACAAATTCTGACCTGTTAAGCACGCGAGACTGCAAGTTAGCTAATAAAGTACAATTGCATATGCTTAAAGCCCCTCTTTGGGCTGGTGGTACAAATCAGCTCTACAGCACTTGCCTTGTACTGGTGAGGCTGGGGTTTGATTCCTGGAACCACACACACCCCTAGAGTGTTCGTTTTATGTATTACCATTCATCTCTCGTTCTCATGTTTGTGGTGTTTAGTTTTTTTTAAGTTAATTTTGTTCTGAGGTTATAGTTAGCATATTTAAAAGAAGCTCATCAGAATAACTTCCACATTACTCTGTAGAAATAGAAATGAAAAATTTGCCAAAATATTAAGGTTTTTAAGAATGAAGGCAGCTATAGGTGCAATCAGGTCACTGACTTCAAATGTAAATATTTATGTAATGTGCAGATATGTTCATCATATATATGTGTCTTTCTATAAGAGAAAACATAGCTATGTATATCTATATATCTATTGATTTTGTAGCATATAAAGGGTGTTAAGTGAAACTAGATCCTTTAAGTTTTTTATTTTATTACTTTATGTGTATGCATGTTTTATGTGTATGTGTGAATGTCTATGTATCATATATGTGCCTGGTACCCAGGGAGTCCAGAAGAGGCTATCTGACCTCAGGAACTTCAGGTACAGATGGCTGTTAGTTGCTTTGTGGGTGCTGGGAATTGAACACATGTCCTCTGGAAGAGAAAGCAGCCAGTGTTCTTAAACTCTGAGCCATCTCTCCACCCCCCCCCCCAGATTCTTATATTGCTTTGACCATCTAGTTTCCACCAGTCTGAAATAAATTATGTGGTTCAAAAGTTGCCTGAATTATTTTGCTGGTGATGCTGTGCATCAAAACTGCAGTGATTAACTTGATGCCCTACAGACTCTACAAGTGTTTCTGGATTGGATCAGACCATTCTCAATGACAGTGTTTGAAAACTTTTCTAGGAGTTTTCCTTTCACTGGTTTTGATAGATTCCCCAGCTTCATTCCAATAAAGGGAATAGAACTCAACTTAGTTAAAGTAATTGGCTGTAAGGAGAGTCAAATGACTAAGATTTGTCATCAGCCCAAAGAAGAGACCATGAGGAAAAGGCTTACAAGCAGGAAACCCAATGAATCACAGGGAAGACAAACAGGGAATGCTTGAAAAATAAATGTTTTATACAGAACAGCAAAACCTTGATACTTTCTGTGTCCTGACACTTGGAGAAAATGGAGTGAAGAATTCTGGTTAGAGAGAGAGAGAGAGAGAGAGATAGATTCCTTCATGAACTATTCAAATCAGAGCACTGAGCTTTCTGTTACAACCTAAAACAATATGAAATGGAATAAAACAAAAGTTTGTTTAAAATAACAGCAGGCTGCACTTTATAATATAAATTAAATTTTAAAATGCAAATCCTTGCTTTCCAGAAGTCTGAGAGCTCTTCAATTTTGTGAAGCCCAATGGCATCCAGTCACCATTTGCAATGACAATGGCAGCCAGCAAAGTGCCCCAGAAACCAGAAAAATGCATTTAGGGTCGGGCCAGTGCATCACGGAACAGAATCAATCTTCCTAATTAACGGCAAATTAGCGATCCCAAAATGAGTGGGATCAACCTGTCTACTGTAGCCAAGAATCATGCTAAGTATAGAGTTTCCTCTAAGTGCCTCTAAATTACATTTACGCCCATATAAAGTAACGTTCTTTTAATCTAATACTACATTAGTGTCACTGTTCTTAAAGTTATTACACCATTTAAAATTTCTACAGATAGGTGGACTGATAAACAAATGAATAGAAAGATCCACAGATAACGAGACATTTCCCAAAGCTGGGCTCTAAGGTGGTTACACATTGTTGGAAGGGGGTATCCAAGAACCTGATTACCATAAAGCTCGCCCAAGAAGAGTTTGTGTAGGATAGTGACATTCCTCAAGGTTTGTTAACAGCTATTTAGGCATATTCTATATATACCTAACACAGACACACAGACACACACACACACACACACACACAAACACACACACACACACACACACACATATATATTATTTATTTATTTATAACTCAGAGACATAAGCATTAGGAAGAACCGGCATTCAGGAAAGAGTAATTATAACTACAGGAGACCTAACAGCTAATGACAGAACTAGCAGTTTACTAATACTGGTAGGCTTTTGATGGTACCATTGCGGTGGGCAAACCCATTCAATGTCTATGATGAGTCAGGCTTTGCTCAGAGCTGTTGAGCTGCACGGTTCTGAAGGTGCCAAGTACAGTGTTCATGGGTAGCCCCTGCAGTCATATAGAATATTCTGGCCTATGGGATGCTCTGCACCAGACAGAACAAGCCAAAAGGTACAGCTCATAATTTTTTATGAATTTAAAATCTAATAAAATGAGAACCATCTGTTGCCATTTTAAAAATTCAATTAATTTAAAATTCAACCACCAACAAAAGGAGGAATACTGATTATGGTCTTTTTTAAGGTTAGTTAACATATTTCCATCAAATTTACTAGGAGTTTCTTTTGCATTGTGGTGGTGGTGGCTGTTTGCTCTGTTCGTTTGTTTTGGGATTTTGTCAGTAGAAGCTCTGCAGAGGGACACTAAGAATGGAGACAAGAGAGTGTGCTTGATCCTGTACATGTGTGTACATTTCATTTCTCTTGGCTGGGTTTTGTGGTTTCATTACTTTCTTAGAAGAACTTATGACCCTGTAGAGATTTTGAACTAGTGTTTTAGGGTCTACAACTAAATTAGGAATGACTTTTGGGTGTCTGTTGAAGATGCTCAGGAGACAAATGGTGAATGTAAAAAAAAATGCATGCTCTTGCTAGTGAGAGATGACTTCACATTTAGAAGTATTTATTTTCAAAGATTGAATCATTTTGAGGAACAAAGTAAGTAAATGGATTTGAATTTACTTACTATAGTTTCTCATAGGTAGGCTATTAATCTGTCATGAAACTTTTCTTTCTTTTGGGGGAATAGGGTCTCACTATGTATACCTGGCTGACCTGGACCTCTCTGTGAGGATCAGAATAGCCCTGATCTTGCAGAGATCTGCCTGCCTCTGGCACCAGAGGGCTGGAATTAAAAGCGTGCACTACCATACCACAATGCTTGGTGCTGACATGAAACTGTCTTTCAGGACATTTCTCCACCTCTGCCAGTAAAGAACCATGTAGGAACAGACCTAAGGATGCAGGTGTGAGTCAAGACATCCTGTCCCTTAAGGTTTTCCTGAAAGACATCATTTCCAATTTGGTTGGCTTATGCAAGTTTGGAAGGTGGTAGCTTGAGCTCATTTGTGAACCTTTAGGAATCCTATCTCAGATCAAAATACCTCAGTCTTCCACAGGGTCTATGATCTAGAAAAGGAACCTGGAAGGTTAATCTTTCTGAGGCCAGTACTAATAAGCCAACCCTACTCTAGAGAAAGATGGATGAATGAATAGATGATAGATGACAGACAGACAGATAATTGATAGATGCAGAGATACAGAGATAGATGATGAGCAAAGGGAAATAGATGGTTGATAGATAGATGTTAGATAGATGCCAGAGAATTCTTTATCTTCTCCAACAGCCATCGTCTTATTCTTATAGGACACAAAGAGATGTATTTTTGGATTTGGCATTTGAGAAAGAGGCAATCCTTTGAACAAATTCCACACAGTAGTGCCTAGCATTCTTCTTATCATTTGTGAAGAATTTGTTTCAGGGTTCAGGTTAGGGTGGTTAGAGGCAGAAAAGAGTGAAGAGATTTGAGGACACAAATGTTCAATGTACCCAGAAGTGATCAGAAGACAATTCCACCATCATGACTCTGAGTTTTCACACAGGATTTGTGAATCTTACAGCTTTTGTTACTTCCCAAAGCTCCTCAGAGGATCCCTTCAAACACTATCTTAGTTTACTTCTGGATACAATAGAACTAAGAATAATAGATTCCTGAGAGTGTTAGGTAACTAATTATCATTGGTTAAGTACCATCATGATGAGCACCATACAATTGATGATTACTATTAAATGATTGTCATTGTCACCTCTGTCCTAAGGCAATTGTCTGTCTAACATTTGTAGTATTTTCATACTTCCCCTTTTCAATGTTAATAAAATATTTTGCAGTGATGTGTATCACATAAATGCATTAGGGCAGAAACCTAACATTTTCTTTTAATTTTCACAATGTGCATACTATTGGTAACGAATATTGAAAGAAATACAATGCGTAAGTAGATTTTACACCACATTAGAGTTGTCCAATTTCTCATGTTTAAAATTTTTCTGCATGACTAGAGCCAGGGAGAAATACATGCCAGCATAATTATATGAACAGTTTGAAACTTAAACATGTTGCAGAGGAGAAGAGAACATGTCCACCCATTTGTTTTTCCTCCACCCTCCATAACAAATTCCAAAGATAAGTCATTTCTTTTCATAGAGTCAAGCTTTAGCATTCAAAAGAGGGAGGTGGTGGGGGTGGAGTGTGTGTTTTTTTTTTTAAAGTACTGTGTAAATCAATACACACACACACACACACACACACAAAATCTCAAGATGATAGTTTAATTAAAATGTGCACGAGGCAATTTATCAGCCTCTTCCCTTGGTGTACTGGCCTCTAGAATTTGTCTTCCACTTTCTGATCCCTGATGATTTTAACTTGAAGGCATTTAAAATTTCTCTCAACCGGCACCTTTCCACTTAGCTTACATTCCTTGTTTTTCTTTATAAACAAGAAATTGTACTGGCCTTGTGATGTTTGATATGCCTCGTGGCTTTTCATCTCCTGCATAAGCTTTGCCTACTATGAAAGTTTGTCAGGTAGTGAAATTTACCTGAGAGCCAGAGAGAGAAAGAGAAAGAGACAGCACACTCCAGTGTACTTGGTTACAAGTTCATAGCCAGCTAAATCACTGGCAATTTCATGTTACTGGTTATTTCAATTTAAATGTAAAAGTACATGTAAAAATAAAATAACCACTCCTACAGTCATCAAAATGTAAAATCTGCCTGGATTAGAATATACCATAACTTGCTTTAAACCACCATGTGGGAATGTTATTATTACTCAATTCCTATTATATGGCATTCTAGGGATACCTTGGCAGGCACATAAAGCCACTGAACTCTTGGCTCCCTAATAGTTTGACTCCCTTTGTAATTGCTCTGTTCACTGGCTGCCCTGGGTCTTCATAATTGGTTGGAGTCCAAGGTCACATATTGAATATGGCAGTGGCTCCCACTCTTGGCTAATTGTTCAGTTTTTAACAGTAGCTTTTTTTCCATTAGCACTCTCCTGTTCAGGTCCCCGCTCTCACTTTGATTATATAATTCAGGTTAAGTGTTCCCTGTGTTTTTGGCCACACCTTGCCTTCTCAGTCCTCCAGTAAGCAATTTAATCATTTCTAAATCCAAAGTGAATGCTTCATGCTTTTGAAAATAGTATGCATATCCATTTCATCTAATAAAATGTATTTAAGGGGCTGAAGAGATGCTTCAGAAGTTAAGAGTGCTGGCTGCTCCTCTAGAGGATCAGGGTTCAATTCTTAGCACATGGCAGCTCATGACTGCATGTAACTTCAGTTCCAGGAACACCTTCTTGGAACCCCCACTGGCACCAGGCATACATGTGGTACACAGACATACATGTAAGTAAAAACAGCTTTATGCATAAAATAAAATTAAAATTAAAAATATATTTAAAATTTAATGCAAAATTTTAAACTACGTTTTACTAATTAATTCTGCACAACTTAAATGTGCAGTAATAACAATCAGGTAGGTGCTTTTAATTTTTCTTAAAAACCACAGTTACAACAGCATTATGACATTTTGTAGAAAAAAAAGAAAGTGAATTAAGGGCACTTTTTTTTTCTTTTTGAGATAATTTAGTGATGGAAATGAGGATTTGGAGGTGTGGGGAGGGGGTATGCTGGGAACAGTTCTGAACCGGGAGACTTAATCTGTCTCAATGTGATGTTAAGCTTTACCACCAACTCAGAAAATCATTTGTTCTGTCCATAACCCCATTGGAGTGTGTGTGTGTGTGTGTGTGTGTGTGTGTGTGTGTGTGTGTGTGTGTGGCTACCAGGTGGGATGAGATTACCTACCTTTAAGGCCCTTTCCCACTTATAATCTAGTCATTTAAAATAGCCAGTATTTAACTTCATTAGCAACTGTCCAAAGATGACAGGACCATTCCTTTACATTTTAAATTTCCAATTACCTTTGGTAAAGCTTAAGTGCCCTGATCAGTTTTTAACAACATGGAGAGAAGGTGGAGGAGCATCTTTCCACAGGTGTACTACATGCCCTTCCTCACCAGGGGTCTTTACTGGACAAGGAGTAGGGGGGAGACCGCTGTGGGCCAGTCACATCAGTGGATACTTTCACAATGGACAGCAAAAGCAACTCTTTCAATACTCAGAAGGAATGGGATGCATACCTTTAAATGGAGCCAAACTTTCTTCAGGTAACTTTTGACGACTTAATAATTGAAATTATGTCGGTGTTTACCAAAGGCGTCCATCCCTTTACCTGAACATGGTGTTACCAAAAGCTAAGTGCAATTGAGTGTGTGAGGTAAGCATCCCTGGGAACCATGGGAGAGATTTATTATGAAATTCAGCTCTGTTGTAATGATGATTACACTGACTGTTTGATGTTGTATTTAATGCTCCCCTTAAATAAAGATTTGAGTCATAAAATAATATATTCTCATAAAATGACTCAGCCTGTTACACTCGTCTTTCCTGAAGAAATTGTAAAATTTTCATATATTATTCCAAATATAGCCAGGACTGGATGACAAAGATGATCTGTTCATTGCATTTGAAAGGACAAGATGAGTTTCCGGAAGGTTTCAAATCACTGAAGAACAGAGTCATTTGGAATTCTAGAGTTTATCTAGCTTAGGTATATACAACAGCACCCCTTAACAAGGAAAACACTCACACATGGGAGGCTTTCTCAGAGAGATGATCTTTGCTTTAGCAAACACATCAACACAAACAGTGAGCCTACGGATGAGACTTTTAAGAAACAGCTTGTTCAGCGAGGAAGCGACTGTGGGACTTAGTGAGCCATAAAGCAAAATGTAGCTTGGAGGGGTCCAGGTCTGCAGGTGTCAGGGATTTGTTAACTACATTATGCTTTGAAGTCCTTTGGGATGTTGAAGAATCTCTTTCTCTCTTTGCCCCCCTCCCTCCCTCCCTCCCTCTCTCTCTCTCTCTCTCTCTCTCTCACACACACACAAACAGAGAGAGAGAGAGAGAGAGCAAACAATAACAGAAAGAGATAACACTAACAAATGAAGGGGACTACATGGAGTACATGGGGAAGACATTTGACCTGGACATCTCAAAGCTCCAAGTTCAATGGTTTTCTAGGAATCACTGCCTGTAACTTTATTAGTGGGAAGCCCTTTGATCATTCAGAAGTCTATCTACCTTGCAAGAAGAAAAACTGGGAGTGGTCTACTTAAGTCCAAAGTTTTATATGTGAAAGTACACTCCTTATGAGCCCATTGAAACCCAGGGGGAAGAAATGTGCCTGTGTTCCATTTATGTGGAGGTCAGAGGACAACCTGGGAGAATGGATTCTCTCTACCACATAGTTACCCTCCAGGCTGAACTCAAGCCATCTAGCTCTGTAGCAAGAACCCTCACTTTCTGTGCCATCCCAAAGCACCACCCGATCTTTGAGCCTTAAAGAGATTTACAACCTTTCCTCAACCCAACTTGCCTCATCCAACAGGGCAGTAACTTAAAAATTGAAATCTTGCCCTGTGAGGCATTCTCCCTGAGGATGCTCCCATGGAGCTAGCTATGGGGTGAAAATTTTTCAGCATGCTGTAAACAGCAGGGATCAGCACGATTTCCTCCCAGCATCACTGGCACCAAGACCTCCTCTCCTCCTGGACAAGCTCATCTGCTGTCAGGGTTTGAATAACATCTGTACCCTCAGACTTACCTTTGCCCCTTCTGTGTGGTCCTACAGTGTTTCCTGTTATTCTGACCTCTTCCCCCGGCAGGGCTCATCTCTATTTTTTGGTGACCTATTGTGAAAACAAGCTCATCTTCCCAGAGAGATCACCCCCCCACACACACACACACACACACAACCAATCCAGTTGTCATTGTGGAAATCAGCTCCAAGCCTCTGCTTCGTAAAGCCCAGAGCCTGGAGTTGTGGCTCTCATTCTGTTCTTACCCCATGCTGAATTAGTTACTAAATCCTGCTAAGGTTTTTAACAATAGCGATAAAAATTGGTTTCTTTTTCTTCATTTTAATAGCTAAGTCCCTGATTTGGGGCTTTGTTTAAGTCTCTTATAGTCTCCTATGGCTGGTCTTTCTATCTCTTTCTCTAATCAATTCAAGACACAATGGTTAAAATCATTTTTCATCTCGCTTGCTTTGACTAGATTTTTTTTTTCAGTTCACGGGCTTAGAATAATAAAATAATAGAATTTTAAAGATAGAAAGGACCTTAAAAGAATCACCCAGTCCCCATTCTTTAATGGATGAGGGGATAGATACTAAGAAAGGATAAATTGCCCAGGATCACACACATTGTCTGGGTTGGAATTAGATCCAAGCTACTGATGATGGCCTGGTCCATTCCCTTCACAGATCACATTGCATGGTGCTGTGTGAACATTGCTCTTCCCACTGTTAGGTACTTGCAAGTTTATTTTCCCCAGTAACAGAAGGCTATTCTCTTTCTGGACTCAATTTCCCTCCTTCATGGTCTCTCACACTGCTTCTATCAGCTTACTAAAGACAGTTCCTTCCTCTGATTCAAAATGAACTTCCAATCTAATCTAAGAAAACGGCACACTGAGTGAGCTGCCCTCTTCCCTCAACGGATGTTTCAAGTGTTTCCTTCCTGAGCCTCTCTCTAGCTGGTTTGAATGTAGTTCAGTACCAAATTATGAATACTTACTAAGACCTCAATTCAAAGGCAGAAAACAAACTCAGAAATTGTTTCAGACCATCGACTTGTTTGCCCTCACAATCAAATGCCAAGACTCTCACCCCCGATTCACCCTAGTGTCATTCTGTGGCACTATCCAAAAGAGGGATTTTTATCTTTGGATCCATTTTAGTTTCTTGGTAAATTCTACTGTTAGGTTTTCTCTATGAAGCTTAAGCAATGGAGGGTGCTCAATGTTTATTTCCCCCTTTGTTCGAAACTTTCTGGTGTTAGACAGGAAAATCCTATCATCTCCATAAAGTACCAGTTTCTGTGAACATTTCCACATTTGTCCTCAACAAAAAATACAATTCATTATAAAGTGCTGCAAAGTTTCCCACAATTATTTAGTAAAACTATATCATTAAAATATTACTTAAAATTAGTGAACTATTGCCTGGGTCTGGAAATACTTTCATTGTACAATGGAATGGAAACTGACTTAAGCATAACATATAAAATTTTAAATGCATTTTTACCATCAATATGATGGTAAACTGGCAGACATTATTTATTTGGGGTATGAGCAGTCAAGGTTTCCTCTTGAGACCAAATCATTGACCATTCTTTAATTAACCTAGAAGAATATGAATTAAAACAGTAGGATATTAGATCCTGCTGATAATCAAAAAGCATGATATTCTTATATCATAACTAAAGCTCTAATCCCATGGGAGACAGCATTCTGAAACCGGTACCCTAGGTGAATGCTAGGAAGTATGTACTTGTCACTGTGATGGGACCAAGGTATAGGCTTGACTTATCTGTAGAACTGTGAAGCTGAGGCATTTTTTTTTTTGTCTGTGGGTTATGGCCCCATTTCCAGAAAAATCTATCCAAGCCTAATGTAACCCAGCAAATCTTTCAAATGAAATAGTCTTGAGGGAGGCAAGTTGTCATTTTCTGACATATTATTTAGGGCTCAGCTCAGGTTTCATTCTTTCTTCTTTCTTCAGTTAAACCCCCTGCTCATTCTCTGTAAGCGCCATTTTCTAATTAAGGAAAATGAAATTTGTAACATGGAAAAGGGAGACATGACCTCCCTTGCGAGCCAGGCTTGCTCCTCCCCTCACACCGTTAAAAAATAGAATCCAGGGGTGGTTGTTTTTTTTTTTTTTAATTGGTATTGCTTTGTCTTTGGTGCAAAACACATGGCAATAATTTAGTGAACTCCAGTGTTTCTCTTGTGGCAAATTGATAGCATAATTTTATTATGAGTGGAACAATGACTTCTGGGAACAGGAGAGATTCTCCCAGAACTACACATAACTCGGTTGACTAAATGTAATACTTGGAGAAGGTAATGAAAACAGAGCCCAGGCTCAGCAAGGACTAGGAGCTTCCAGCCCCTAGCTCCTGTCAAAGGGCTACTCAATCAATCACACCTGCAGCTTATTTAATGGCAGACGCACTAAGCTGCCAAAGTGCACTGGGGCAATGCCCTCACAAATGGCACTCGAGTCACGTGCTCTCTGGTCTCTGAACCTGATGGGGGTCATATAATCCATGTATGGATTTTAATAAGTCACCTATTATGTTCCCTTCGGTGCTAATATTTTACACATCACCTGTTTCCTGTTTACTAACGTTCTTTTGTAAAATCGTTATGGAAAAATGTGAGGAAGTTATCCCTAACTTGGCCTGTACCTCTAGACTGAGAATTTCTCCTTTTTCTCTTTCCCATTCAATGATTCTGGTCCATGCCATCAAGAACAGAATGCATGATAAGTGCTCAGGGTCACAGGAGACCTGCATGTGTGGCACTAAGTCACACTGAATCACACCGAGCCTCATGGCTAAGAAGTTATTTGGAATTCTCCCTGTCTCACCTGGCCTCAGGTAATACAGGGAATAAACCAGCTGGGGCCAAATTCCATTGAGCTTTTTCCCAAAGACTTTTTTTAAGAAGAGGAAAATTGTTCATGCATCCCCATGCAGCCTTCCAACTTCATTAGCACATAAAACTCTAAGATCAGATCCACAATTTAGAAAAAAGAACAAACAGACCGTGCTGCTAGCTTCTATATGTTGTGGCATACACTTGGAGTTAGCTCTGTTCAGAGACTTCTAAATTTTAGAAACAATGTGTCATCATTGAAAACTGGCACATGTATCAGAGTTAAGTGAAATGAAATCTGAAATGCAGTTTCAAAATAGATGATCATGTCAGTTTGACATTATCAACTGTGTCATACACATGAAGTATGCCTGTGGCCAGAAAGACATCATCATAAGTTTGATAGAAGAGAATACAGTTGGTCAAGTCAAGAAGACCAGTTTTTTTGTAAGAGCCGTGAAGACCACTGGGGAGAATTTTCACCCTGTGGACTTTGAGGTTCATTTCAATTCAAATCTAGTGAACTCATTCCCTGTTCCAAGCACTCTAAATTAGGTCTGTTGAAGTTTTTGTTGGTCATCTAATGGCTTGAGGGAAGTTTGGACCTCTAGAAGTCCTTATTAAACAACCGGAAACAGCCTGATGGGACTTATCTAAAAGATACATTGTATCTGGAAATGCTCTGTCTCCCAGTGTTTACCTATCAGGGAGAGAAAGAAAGAACCTTGCTTGTTACAACCTCAGTGCAGAATGTGTGTGAATCTGAGTGAGGGCTAGGAGTCAGCAGCTAATCTCTAGGGAATGACCAGTCAGCATTGATGATTCCTATTCACCCACAAAAACAAAACCAAACCGGAAACAACACTGGGTGTTCTGATTAGAAGACAAACAATGAACAGGAAAAGAATTCGAGGAAAGCAGTATTGAAAAGAAAACCAAGGCTCCCTTTACTTCTCTCCCAAATCTCTAAGAACCTTTTTTCCCCCCAAATACAAACTGAGTTTTCTTGTTTTCACAATAGGAATAAGTAAATAGTTATGAGTGCCCTAAAAGGAGTGGGGTAGTAGAAGTCGGGTGGGCACAAGGAAGTGCTACCTACCCCAGCTCACTCTCATACTTGAAAAATCCAGCACAATGAAAACAGCGGTAGTAACAACAAAAACGAGTCCTCAAGATCCTGAGGTTAATAGGACCTACATTTACTCATTAACAGAGCAGAATCTCAATTAAGTCAATTTTACAAGGGTGCTCTCCAGTGGGAGAATGCATGAATGAAGCAGTGAGGTGCATGCAGGCAGGCTAAGAGACTATTCAGACAGGGCTTCTCGGAAAGACAATTTCTGGAAGGAATTTTAAAAGTACTCAATAATGCAGGAAATTTTACTGGAAAAAGCCTTCCACAGTAGGGGGGAAAACCCAGCAATGCTGAAAACTAGAACCTAGCTGCATCGGCCATCAGTCTGGTAAGTATTCACAGTATTTACATTTTTTACTCATAAGAGTAAAAAAACCAAAAACATAAAACAAAAACCACCTAAAGTGGTAGGACAACACAGTATTGATACATTGTGATCTACTTTGTATCTTTTTAATAGCTTCTAATTTCTGGCTCTATAGAAGCACTACATGGGTGAGCAATCTACTGTCTACATTCTAGAAATAATTTAAGAGTAACTTGAAAATCCCAATTCCTTGATTTTTTAATAAAGTGTTTTTTTTTTAATACAACTTTTACTTTAATCTTCTGTAAGTGCAGCTAGAAATACTTGCTAAAGCAGTTGCTGTGGGGTATATTTGTAATATTTCTAATGATGTCAATTTACTTTTTTTCCCTCCGTAAAAAGAAGTTACTGTCCAAGTCAATAGCATCCTAGGCTCAAATCCTGCAGCAGGCTGACATATAGGCTTTTCTTTCAACATTACTAGAGAAACCATGTAGATGATGCCAGTGGCGATGCATAAAGGACCTATTTCAGCAAACCTTGTCTCTCTTCCAAATACTGGCGTAATGAAGTGCAGAGGTAGGTTGAGCCCTGTGCCTAATGCGGGAGCTGTCTGGAGCTTATTGTTTTTGTCAGTGAAAGAGACGAGGCTAATTCTGAAAACCTACAAAAAAAAAAAAAAAAAAAAAAAACACCCAAACCCACATTTTAGGCCAATTTTTCTTTTTTAGCATAAGGACTTGAACAATGGTAACTTTCAATATGAGGATTTCTCTTGAAGAAGAAGAAGTTTTTTCTTATTTAAACATTTCTGTAAGGGACTGTCTTTTTTTTTTTTTCTCTTTCCTTTTGGAATTGTTTCAAAAATTTGTTGCATTCTTCTTTTTGCTGTTGTTGTTTGGTGTTTTCTCTCTAGCACTGTAAATTCCTCTAAAGGAGCAACTTTTTTTTTCTTCTCTTAGGCATTCAAACCCGGCAAAGAAATATGCATCTTGAGATAATGCCGCCAGCTTGCTATGAAAACCATATTTCATTCTTTCTTTATAAAGCAAAAAAAAAAAAAAAAAAAAAAAAAAAAAAAACCAGCACAAAGCAGTGGGTGTGATTGAATGTAAAGGACTGACTGCCTGGAACCCTCTCTGGCACTGCCTTCCTTTATTTCCCCCTTGCTCCCTTTGTTTACCATTTCCAAAAGGCTCTTGCTGAGTCTGAGCTGCTTGCCTACATTTGGACTGAATCAAAACTTATAGAAATGGTACTTCCATCAATCCAGGATAGGAACTGTGTAGAATCACTGGGCAATGGATGGCAGGCCTGGCCTGGTTGCCCCAGACCATGAAGTAGCTCCACAGTTTACTTTTTTTTTTTGGTGAGAATTTTGTACCATGAAATGGGAAATGAGGTCTGGACACTTTGCCTCTTATCCAGAATTGGTAAGCCATACATAGAGTCCCAGCTTAACCCCTGTTAGATTTTCTGCAGAGCAGATAGAGCAGAGTGAGAGCCACTTAAATTTCAGGGCAGTCCCTCTAGTTAAGCAGTTATCATGTGTGCTTTTCTTTTCCTATCTTTTAATTTTTCATCTAGTTCATTCCTTCCATCTGAGAAATAATTGTGGGTCTCCAAGAAATAATAATAGGACCATTGGATGGAGCATTTAGTGTCCTGTGGAGAAGGGCAGAGATGGGGATTCCTATTGCTACCACAGTGTAAGAGTATCTGTTAGAAAGAAGCCCTCTTGGGTTAGTAGTAGGCAGCATGGGCATGGGACAATTGGAAACATCAGGTTCTCCTTGGCCTCTTCACCTCCCTTCTAGGGACTGGGTGCTTCTGACACATAGAACCTAGAGAAAGAAACTTTTACCTCACCTCCAGCTCTCCACACTATAGTTTAAAAAGCATACTTTGTGTGTGTGTGTGTGTGTGTGTGTGTGTGTGTGTGTTCATTTCCTCAGCATTGGCAGCCTCAGCATATTAAATGCTGACAATGAACCTAGCACCTGGCAAATCTGACTTGAGATTCAAATGGATTTTTATTCTGAAACATAGATGTTACTTGGAAATAATCACTGCAGACGGCAGCTATGTATTTAACAAATGGCCATGGTGGGAACTGCTGAGCTGGGAGAGGATATTTAGTCCGGCAGGCTTTGCTCCATCTACGTTTATCTCAACCCCACCTCCCCGGTTTACCACTCAATCCTTTCTCTCTTGAGATAAAAGTGTCCAGCTGTCTCTGCTCCTCGTTTGCATTTCCTGTACCACTGGCCAATCGTTCCATATGTTTACTGCAAAATTATTTCCCTCAATTCCCAGCTTACTCTTGATGTCCTAATATTACAACATATTTCCCGTTGTCTGCTCTCTTGGTGGTAGGATGACAACACACGTACCCTGGCAAGTGACTTTTCTTTGCTGTAAAGAGGTATGACCTTTTCACAACTTACTCCGCCTCCTACTAATTAGGCTTCACATAGGACTGTGAAACTCACTGACAGAAGCCTGCAAGCGACTGCCCCTCCTGAAGTCCACCTAGAACATGATGAGGATTCTTCAAATGGAAGCACCCAGGTGAATTTGGGATGATGGCCTTTACGCTTGAATTTGTCTGGGACAATAGGTTCCTGAGGACTGTTACTGCTTTCCTCAGGCAACCAACCACCTTGGTGCTGTGAGCACTTTAATCAGGACTTTGGAGTCACAACCATGTTGCCTTCGATTCTCAGAGTGCTCATAACCTATAGCATACTTTCCCACAGTGTCCCTTTAAGATAACATTGTTACATTTCACACATGAGAAAGCGAAACCCCATGTACTGGTGTCTGCTAAGGCTCTGGAAAGGAAAGAGGGCTACTAGGATGGTACACTGACACCCAAGAGAATCTCAGAAGTTCTTTCAGTCCTAATATAACAAACTCTTGTACCTTCTAGAAAATTTGCCATGGGGCCAAACTGAAGCAAGAGAAGTTAAACTTTTGCCCTCTATGGGGATGTCAATCATTTATGGATGTTACAGCTAACATGATTGTAGATAGGAAGGTGGATAGGAGATGGGCGAGCAGGACATGAGTGATTACTAGTTAATCTTAGTTTAAGAGGTAGTGCAGGGCATTTATCTGTTATACAAAGGATTCTCTGACCTGAGAAGTTTCGTGGCTTAAATTTCATGCATTCTTATTTGGGGGCCTGGAGTCTACTGGAGGAAGTAAATCCTAGTTTACCTACACTCAGTCAATAGCTCACCCCTGTAGGCTTTGTATGTTGTTTTGTAGTTGCTTATAATTATTGCAGTCACATGAATTTTTAAGAGTACAGTATATTTTTTCCTTTAAAAAGTGAATCTGGAGCTGCCACAGTGTCTCATGCCTTTAATTCCAGAATTCTGGAGTTGGAGGCACTCTTATCTTTGTGAGTTTAAGGCCAGCCTGGTCAATAAAGCAAGTTCCAGATAAGCCAAGGCTACACAGTGAGGCCCTGTTTCAAAAAAAATAATAATAATAATAATAATAATAATAATAATAATAATAATCTGGAAAGCAAATGTGGTTGTATGTGCCTATAATCCCAAAACTCAGGTGGATAGGTGAAGACTGTGAATCCAAGGCCAACTTGGACAGCATAGAGAATTCTGGGAAAGCAAAATCCATCTCAAAATAAAGAAGCAGCAATAACAAAACTCATCTATAGATGGGGATTTTAGGTAAGTATAACTACAATATAATTCTGGTATTATATTGCATGGGAACAAGTATGTTGTGATTTACCTTAAAGAGCTTTACATTTCTTTCTCTGTGTGTGCTCGTGTCTATGTGTCTGTGTGTGTGAGTATGATGTGTGCATGAGTGTTTTTGTTAAGTTAGTGCAATATGCATGTACCACAGCAGATGTGTAGAGTCATAGGACAACCTTGAAAGTTGGTCTTCCACATCTACCTTGTTTGAGACAAGGCTTCTTTGCTGTCTGCTTCGTAAACTAAGCTAGCCCTGAGTGCCTGTGGATTCTCTTGACGGTGTCTTCCATCTCACTTTAAACAACAGGGCTCTCAGATGTGTACTAGTGCTTATGTGGGCTCCACAAAAGCCTTATGTGGGCTCTGGGGTTGGAGCTTGGGTCCTCTTGCTTAGGAACAAGTGCTTGACTTATTGAACCCCATCTCCCTATCCCTTGCTGGGATTTTGTCCAAGTGAGACTACCATATTTTTAATGATCATCATTATCAAAGATGCACAAATTCTACTCAAAACGTTATTGAAGTGAGAAATTTCTCATTAGCAAAATATTCTTTTCTTTATCAGTGTAAGCAAGCCTCCTGAGAAAATGCCAGTGTCGATAACCCAGAATTTCTCTTGTACCCTCTAAGCTTGACAGTTACTTGTAAGCTCTTACCTGCTAGGGCTCCCTCAACTTCCCTCCCTGGCAAAAACCAAAACAAAGCAAAACAAAAATTACAAAAATAATCATGCATGAAACCACAAAAATCTACCTTTGTTTAACAGAGAAACTATGCATAGGAAGTTGTCTGCATTTTAAAAAATTTTCCCCTAAATATGTACATTCCCTTTTGAGAGAGATCTCCATTCTTGCTTGTAAGCTATTTGATGAAAAATGTATTTATATCATTGTGTGGAAAACTTTTCTCTCTGTTTTTGTAATTATGCATTTTCAATTGTTATAGGCATGCTTTACCATGCCTGACCTTGCTTTTGGCTTTTTGAGCCAAGGCTTAACTCTGTAGTCAAAATTAACCTAGAACTCACTCCATAGCGTTGGATTCAATGCATTCCTCATGCTTTGGTCTCTTGTACTCTAGGGTTACAGGTGTGAGACACTATGCCTGATTGCTTCATCTATAATGTCATCTTGAAAAAAAAAAACATAATTGAGTGGTTTATTATTCATGGACTTCTAAGAGATAATTGTAGGGAAATGACATCAATGTCATAAACACTGATCCTTCTGGAAGTCACACTTTGGTTTTGGTCATGTCATCATGTTTTATACACTCCCTACTATAAATACATCAAAAAGTTCTCTAGGGTCATTTCTAACACAGGCTGCAAAGATCCAACACATCTTTAATTCTCTCAATTACCTCCTAAACTTCCATTTTGCTTATTTGTTCTTAGTTCCTAATTACTGATGGGTCTTAACTGGCCCGCTTTTTACTGCTTATTGCTCTCATTAGGTGCGTGTGGCCGTGTTCTGTTGCTTATTACCGTGGATGTTACACCTTGGCCTTTCTGCTTTAAAAGTAGGCAACAGAACAGAGCAACAGACGGTCTGACTGATCTGGAGTTTCCCCAGGCCACTCTAACTCACCAGGCATAGCAGCATGTAAGGTTGGACAGCTGGCCACAGCTGGCTAATGGGTCGGTGTTTAAAGTTCAGATACTATTTGTTTTTAAATATGTTTTTTAGTTTAACTTTTATTTACCTGTATGTGTGTATTTATGTGCCTGCCTCTGTATGTGCCGCTGTGTGTGTGTGTGTGTGTGTGTGTGTGTGTGTGTGTGTATTGGGGATATACCCACAGAGGCTGGAAGAGGGAGTCAGATCACTGGAGCTGGAGATACAGGTAGTTGTGAGCCATCGAACTTGGGTGCTGAGAATCAAAGTTGGGTCTTCTGGAGGAACAGCAAGTGCTCTTAATCACTAAGACATCTCTCCAGCTCCAGGAACTACTTCTGATCCTCTTTTTCTGAGAGTGACAGCTCTCAGGGCCTGGAAAATTCACTGTTCTCATCGCTGTCTTACACTGGAGGTCTGACTCTGCAGCCTCCTGAAAGAGGCTAGATAGCAGTCTTTCAAAGGTGACTTCGTCAAGGCACTGGACAAGTTCAAAATGACCGAGGATGGGGAGTGTTCCTTTTCAGCTCTCTCTCTGAAATCCCCAGTTAGGGGGCCCTGTCTAAAACTCTCGGCAGTGCTTTAGGGGTACTTGTGGAGCCGTCCTCAGGAGTCACACCTTATTATCAAAGTTATGGTAGCTATTAGCTAAGAATCCGACCCGAGGGCAGGATTATAGAATTTTTCAGAAGGAAGTGTGAAAATTAGAAAGATGGAATTATTTTGTAAAGACGGAGGTGTCACCATGTATCCCGTACCAAGGCAAGTGTGCTGCATGACAGACTGTCATTCCTCACCCTCAGCAAATGTGGCCCAAATAACAGAGAAACAAGAAACCCCAAATATCACACCAACTGAACTCCTGCACATGCCTTGGGGCTCCGTGGAATTCAGAAAGGAAGGTTCCTTTCTTCCAGGCTCCAGCCAGGTGTCTGAGGGAGGCTAGTCTTTAGATTGAGTACTGAAATGTCTTTGCTTTTCAAGGGCAATGACTACATCAAAAAATGCCGGGAATGGATGACATGTGACAGTGTTTTCAAAGAAAGGTCAAATGTCAATGACAAATATCAGCATAGAAGCATTTCATTTCTCTCAAATATTCCCTTCACAACTTCCCCGAATGTGCCCAAATTTACACAACACAATTTTCTAAAAAAAAGATGTTAATTGTACTAGGCACTGCTGGATTTGTAGCAGCTTACACTGGGAATGAGAAAGTATAAAACAATACATGGGACGAAGTCTCCTAACTTAACTCATAATGTTTTTACTTTATTGTTTCAGACCACTGATTTCTTGAACTGGGAACAGGAATGAGAAGGTATACATTTACACATATTATGTATTTGCATCAGAAAGCTCCTATCACTGCCAGTCCAAACATATCTTACCCTGGGTATTATAACCTTTATTCCAAGATTTCCCTCTAAAGGGTATCTTTAAATGTACATAGCTCCAATCTTTAGGAGAAAATTAAAGAGAATTCCAGTCTGCATTGTCTCTCCCTTCTTCCTGCCTCTCTTTTCAGGTTAGCAGTTTATTTCTGCATTAATCACCCTGACAGAAGCAAGGCAACTCAATTTTCTGCTTCTGTAGGTAGGCACATCACTTTCTGTATAGCACTAGGCATGAAAAGGGCTGCAGCTAAGCTTTGGTTACTGGTGTAATTGAAATGCTATCCACACTATAGGGTGCATTAAAGTCAGATAACGACAGTTCCTGTGGCCAATTTAAGTAGCTTGACTTCCCTGGGAAAAAAAAAATTGCCTGACAGATAAGGCAGACAAACTGGCTAATTCTCCAAGCATGTCTCTCATTGTGATCCTAGAAAAATGAGAAAAAAATGAATCACAGAACCACAAAATCAATTGACCCTCGGGTAGCTCATCAGGCAGCGAGCCTGATAAACCTAAAAGCTTTGTTAATGTCTGCCTGCCTGTATCCCACAGATAGAGCACTTTGTAAATGAACCTGCTTTGATAAATATATTAAGGAAAGCTGTGAATAAAGCCAGAGACTTCTCATTTGTAAATACAACCTCTGCTACATGGAATTAGAATGATAAAGTGGAGTTCCATGTAATTAAGTTTGTATAAGGCCTGAAATCCGTGCAAATACTTCCCCTGAATTTTGAAAGAGAACTGTCAGTTCAATTAATCTGAACATCACCCCAAGAATGTACAGAACAAAATTAAGCCGCTGATAAAACCTGGGCCAGTATTTTGATAAGTAATTCCTATATCATTTCCTGGCCACTGTGATCATTTTATTTAATCCCCATACCCCTCCTTTTTGCTCAGTTACCCTCTAAGCCATGTACAAAGAGTAGATGGCCCATATACCACCATGCAAGTAATCTGAATCACAAGCTAAAAATGGAGAAAACCTTTCACCTCTATTTTAAAAAAATTAGGGTAAATAAATACCTATGGGAAGACACAAAAAACAAAACCCCCAAACCCTGTGTCTACATTGTTCCTCAGAGTCCAGACAAAAGAAACCTGTGTGTGAGCATTGTGCAAAAATACACAGACAATATCTAAGAAGAACGAGCCAGACAGAATTTGTGATTCAGCTGGAGAATTTTGAAAGCATCAGAGAAGAGAAAAGTGAGTGTAGGGGAGAAGAAACAGAAAGAGCCAGAAAGAAAAAGAAATCCTATAAACCCCACTTGCCTAGGCTACCTGTCCATCACCCTAAGCATAAATTTCACACCTCAGGGAAGAAATGCAGACATTATCCTTGATTTCCTTTGTTCCAGAAACAAGATCAGAAAATAAAAGAAAACAATTATCTAGAAACCCCACTCTAGTAAAAGGAGGAAGATCTTGGGGTCACTCACCAGTTGTTTACTTGGAGAATTGTCAGTCCTGTGTCTTGCGCTAACTGTTTCTTCTGCTCTTCGGAAGGGTACGGATGCTGATGAAAAGATAAATGTTTTAAAAGATGCATCAGAATTTGGGAAAGAGGCACATTCTCCTAAGCATAAAATCACCCTTGGTGCATTCTTTATTCTATGGCTTGATTCTCCTCATCACGTAGAAAAATATATTTAACTTGCCGCCAAGTGTGGACCGGAGCCAGTGGGGGCAGCCCCAACTTCCTGTCACACTCCATAGGACCAGCAATGAATGTCCAGGTATCTAGGTCACTTTGTGTCCTCAATCCATCATGGGTGGAAAGTATCTTTGAATGGCACCAGAATTCTGGGTGTCTATTTCTGTAGGGGATTGGTAGCCCATTTCCTTTGCTCACTAGTGGGTTGTGTGGAATTCATACTCTATGCTATCTTTGAGAGACTGGTATACATAACTATTATTTCTTTGTTGATATGAGGCTAACTACATTTGGACCATGGGCCAATATGTAATCACAACTATTTGGGAAGCCAAGGCAACTGATTGGATACAGAGTCCTTTGTAGGTATGGGTTTTGAATTCTTTAATTTTTACTGGTTAGTGCACTGGGCTATCAAGTTCATATGCCTAGGCTACCTGCCCCTTACTCTGGGCATAAATTTCACAGCAGATATATGCTATGCTTCCTGCAGAATTTTCCCATGTTAACATCAAGTACAGCAATGAGAGAACAAAGCCATAGATTTCAGTTTTTAATTCTTTCCTTCCTTCACAGTTTACTCACACTGATAATGACAAGCCCTCCCATTATCCCCATCTTCCTTCTCCTCTCTCATCTCAAAACCCAGGATTGTTGTTTTACAATCATACATTTCCTTCAAGAAGTTCTGTGCTGGAGGGCACACAATTATGAAACACATCTGTTACACAGGGTCCTGTTCAAAATTCCCTGATTTTCTTAAACACAAAGGTAAACATTTATCCCCATGTCCTATTTGTTCATAGACTAGAAAGCCTTGAGTTGGAATCTCACCAACATCACTGAAGGGGCTGGAGAGGTGGCTCAGTGTTAAGGAGCCTCCTACCTCTTTTTCAAAGGACCCACGCTGGACAGCTAACAGCTGCCTGTAATACCAGCTCCAGGGTATGTGGGGCCTCTGAGCTATGATGGCACTCACAAGTACACTGTCTCCCCCCCCCAATATACATAACTAAGAGTAGTATAAATAAGTCTTTAAAGTATTCTAATCATCCCAGCATTTGAGGGAGGGGATATTTTCCAATCATTTAAGAATTCACTTCTCAGGTATTTCATCTTCTATAATAGAATAAGTTCTCCAAAATGTGCATGATTGTTTATTCAAGAACCCATATGCCATCAGGTTGAACAAAATCCCCTGTATAGCAAAAGGGTTAACTAGATCTGTATTACTATAGAAGCCAGGCTTTTAATATTCTGCAAATGTTAACAAAGAAAGATGATAATGTTGAGTTAATATGGGTTAAGCATAAAATGAAAATAAATTTTTCTGATTGCGAGGTGTTGACACTTTTTTGGCTAGGGCCTGCAGCCTGTTCCTTAAAGCTGTGTAATTGCAGAAGGCTTTGCCCCTCCTTCCCCCTCCTGCTAGAGCCTCCCCACATTAGTAATGACCCCTTCACTGCTTCAAAAACCACTAATGGTCTTCAGCACAGGCAAGAAAAATGAACAGGGTAAATTGGAATCCACAGTCAGTAATTTGCATCCTATGAGGCTGCTTCGGCCACTCACACTCATTCCTGGCCATCAATCCCTGCTGTCAGGTACTGCACTCTGCCTCTGTGACAAATACTCCTCCTAACACTCCGATTCGTCCAAACAATGTAATTGTCCTCTATTCTCCTTTTGGTAATGGAGAAAATGAATGACTCACAAACAAGGGTTGTTCATCATAGATGCGGAGGTGCCTTCAAACTGGAAGAGGCCTAGGGGACAAATTTTAATTGACTGAAAACACTGGTTGGAGAGCAAATGACAGTTTTTTTTAAAAATCCTTTTTGTCAAGGTATTTCCTGGCCAAATTCAAGGCAGTGGTCCCCTTTTGAGTTTCTGATACTCTGATTGTTGAAAGCCTAGGTTTATAGGTGGTTAGCCCACAGGAAGAAATCCTGTAAACACCAAGAAATAAAGAGGCATTCCCCTGAATGTATAGAGAGAAGCTGGAAATATAACATTATGCTGCTTCTTTATTCAGTCTCTCTCTCTGTGTCTCTCTCTGTCTCTCTCTCTCTCTCTGTGTGCCATGTGCCGTGTGTGTTGCTTTTTGCATTTGCCCAAAAAGTTGTGACAAGTGTGAGGTGTGTGTGTGTGTGTGTGTGTGTGTGTGTGTGTGACAGACAGAGAGAGAGAGAAAGAAAGAGAGAATGTTTAGATAAAAAATGGATAGTTTAGGAGAAGAGCAGAAAATGGATGTTCCCAGGTTACTAGAGCCAAGTCCTTCAAGTTTGATTGCAAATTCTGATTGAACAACAAGAATGCTCTCTAGTGTTTTATTAGAAATATAGTCAAATGACTGCAGAATTTTATAAACAGTACATTTTATCATGGGAATCCCTTGCTATACTTTCTCTGTTTCATAAGCCATTTCAAATTCCATCCAGAATCATTAAAAACGTTGGTACCTTACCAAAATTCACCTTGCGCAGATGGCTTTTTTTTTTTTAATTAATAGGGAAAACTAGAATAAGTTTTAAGTTCTTTGAATGCCATCCTGTGGGTTTTGAGCACTCCAGATCCTTGCCCCTTTTATATATGGGATGACTGCTGATCTCTAAGTGCCCTGGCAGTCGGCCACTGGGTTTCTAAAATTAAAAGAGCCATTGAGAACAATCAGCTTTCAGAGGGATTGGGACGTGACAATATGTTTTGTATTAATTTACAAGTATATGTTCAGATTTAAGGACAAACCACGGAACTAAAGGACTTCTCCTGCGTGATCTATCATGTGCATGCTTTATTGGGACAGACATCATGTTGAAATAATAAACAGGGGAAGCCTTCGCTCGTTCTTTGATGTATATTACTAAATGTCTGACTGGCTCAAATTTAAAATAAACTTTGGTATGTTTGCACTTGGAAACTGGAAGTGGACCACAAGCAATAATTTGTAGTCAATCTCCATGTTCTTGGCCTAAAGCTATGGTTTGACTGTTCACTGTTGGGGGCCAACTCCCTTGGGTCCAGTGGCTCAGAGTTGGCTCAGTTTCCTCCTAAGAGTACATGTTGTCATACACTAGCAATGATGATGAGTTCCTTCATCAATAAAGCGCTAAAGGTTAAGGATTTTTACATCTTGAAATAATCCCAAGGCCACCAGTGAGTATAAGCACATCTTTAGAGGTCTTCTTACTTGGAATATCAACTAACAAAGGTTTGGAAAGTGAAAAGGGCATGCATAGCTCATGATCCAATAAGGATAGAAAATGTTTTTTTAATTGTGACTCATGTACAAATCCACTTAAAAGCAAGATGTCTTTATTCAAGTCTCAACACGCCTACTCTTCTTCTTCTTAAGGCAGACCAAGTACATGACACTTCCTAGATCAAGTGCATGGAAGCAGAGGAGCAACATCCTTACATTACATCCCTGGGACATGGCTGAAATGCATTTAACAATTATCATTTGTGACTAGCCCTTCTCCAATAATGTCCAAACTAGAACTTGTTGATTGTGAATTTCATTTTGTGTTGTAAAGATGCTGTAAAATAATAAGTGATATTTCAAGTCATCCCACAAACTAGAAATGTACAATGAAGTAAAAAAGGGAGCTCTTTGTTTCTAAGACTAAAACACTGGAAATCACCTAAACATCTACCAGCTGGATTGAATTTAATGAAATGTGATTTTTCCCCCCTTAACTCAGCAGTGGGAGAATGGGGTGGTGGGTCTCTGTGAGTTTGAGGCCAGCCTAGGCTATGTAGGGAGTTTCAGTCCAGCCAAGGCTACATACTTTGTCAAATTATTTGTGTAATAATGAATGCAACAGAAAAATGGTTAAGCTACTTTCTGTGAAGGATGTTAGATGGGATGAATTCCTGTTACCATGGGGAAGATGACCTCTGCCCCTTGTTCCTCCCTAACATACTCACTTTACACCCAGGTGACTTGGTTATTTTTTAAAAATCATTTTTCTTATCCATGTCTGTTATTTCTTTAAGATTTTATTTTAAGTGTGTGTGTGTGTGTGTGTGTGTGTGTGTGTGTGTGTGTGTGTGTGTGTACATATGAGTTCAGTTGCTTGTGAAGGCCAGAGGTATTGGATTCTACTCAGTCCTAGACTTACAGGGAGCTGTGAGCATGGATGCTGGGAACCAAACTCGGGTCCTCTGAAAGAGCAGTATGTGCTCTTAGCCTCTGAGCCATCATTCCACTGTTGTGATCTTAATTTTGTTTATGTTAGCTACATATGAAACCCTCAAAGTAATTTCCCCAACATGGACAAGGAAACTGCTTTGGGAGGATATCATTTAGCGACCTAGGACCATACTCACTGGGTACAAAGGACTATCCCCTGTGTATATAAATGTATCTTCTAATGAAAGGTCTTCTTGAGTCAATTGCCATTAGTTTATCAACTTTTTCTTGTGTGGACAGCAATTCCTATACCATGAATACATTGCAAGTTTTCATCAGTTTTAAAGATGAAACATGAGACAACAACACAAAAGACATTTTAAAGGCCCCCATCTTTGTTTCTCAATGTAATATATTCCCCCATTAAATTTCCAAAGAAAGAAATTTACTAGATACATCTAATAATAATTTTACATCTTCACTACTCTGTCTTATATACATCTCTCTCGAGTATAACTCCCTAACAAGAAAACTTTATGTGTTTCCCTCTCTCTCTCTCTCTCTCTCTCTCTCTCTCTCTCTCTCTCTCTCTCTCTCTCTCTCATATTTCTCTTCTACTTTCATTTTTTTTGGGGGGGAAGCAGGGTCTCACTATGTAGCTTTGGCTGACTTGGAACTTGCTCTGTAGACCAGGCTGACCTCACTTCTCCTGCCTCTGCCTCTAAAAACATGCACCACCCCACCTGGATGCTCTCTCATTACATCTGTGTATTTGTAGCAAGAATGGCCAGCCCAGCCAGTAGTTTTGTCAGTAGTTCTTCCATATTGCATATGAATGGGCCTGAGATAGAAGTCTGGGTGATAAAACAATGGAGTTTGGAGACCCGCACCTGAGATAGCACCCATCTGAGCAAGCATAATAACACACTATTTGAAGGTTAATTCTAATTCTTTTCCCCCTTTCTCCCCAGAATCAATTTTAATGTAAGACAAACTGATGGAGCAAAATCACAGCATTTGTTCTTCCTTGACTTAAAAAAACATGGCTAATTTCAGAGATCACAAGGCTGAGGACACATTCTTAGCATCTTGCTAGCTTGCTGATGATAACACCTCTAATGAACGGCTATGATAACAGTTGCATAACCTATTCTGTAGAAATTTCAAGACCATTTTTGCCAAATACTGACTCTTCAGTAGAGCTCACAGATACCTGATAGATGACTAAATAGGATAAAAAGGCCTGGAATCTCTATGCCTTTATGTCGTGTCTGTCATCTTTGCTGCTTCATTTGGATCATACTCTACTGAGCTTTGGATGTAGACATGCTGGTCTTGTGAGAACTGTTTAATGTAGGACTAACTTCACCTATTGCTCATTGGACCTACCAGGCATTTTTTCTACCCTGCTTGCAGCTTTCTTTGCAAACAAACACCTGCAGTTCAGGGCCTTGTCATAAGTCCTGGACTAGACCACAAGGCTAGGACATTTACACAAAATGATGACACCAGAATAAACTCAGCAGTTCCTAAGTGAGGCTGACTGCTCTTTAGTCCACCAAGTACAAGGCCAGCATGTTTGTACACAGGAAGAACATCTTTGAAACTGTGCCCATGACTAATTGACAATTATAGAAGTTCAGCCCACCCCAGAAAAATCAATAAAGCTACTGCTCCTTTTGCTAAGCAGCAGCTAGAGCAGCTCTCCTTCCTTCCTTCCTCCCTCCCTCCCTCCCTCCCTCCCTTCCTCCCTCCCTCCCTCCCTCCCTTCCTTCCTTCCTTTTTTAGTTTCCCTTCTCTCATTCCCCTCTTCCTCCCTTCCTTCCCCCATTTTGGCTTTTTTGAGACCATCTTACTCTGTAGCCTAGCTCAGGTGGTCAGGCTAAATAGAACTCACTTTTGTAGCTTATGCTTGCCTGGAATCCATGGCAATCCTCTTGCCTATTGAGCACTGAGATTATAGGGATGGGCTACTCTGCCCAGTTCCAGTCACCTGTTTGATTATTGTTCGTTTCCTTTCTGCTTACAAGCTGGAGTCCTGCTAATAGAGTCCAGCCTTTCTCCTTCATGATATATGGCTGTTTCTACACCATTAGGTGTTGCTTTCTGGTATCATCCTCACATTTAATGGACGACGTTTCCATTCTAGCATTCACATTTTCCACTGAAGTGTATTTCAACCTTTTCTTTGGTAACAGTGCCTTGATTTTTACCTTGGGAAAAAGTGACCCAGGCTTAGCCAATCAGCATGGTTAACTATGCTGTCTGCATGGAAGATATCCAAGTTAGATTAAGGAATTCTATCATCTAAATGGCTCTCCATTCACTACAGCTCTTACATAGTGTGCTTGGTGTAGGACTGAACTTTGTTGCCAGCAAATGGGGAGAAGGAACCCAACTGTGAAGAATGTTCTTGTAGACAACAGATTTCTGGTATCTTTTTCTACACATGGATATAAATTTACCTATAACTGGTCTGTCTTCACTTTCAATCCCTTGGACTAAGTAACACACACAGTTTAATTCCAGTGATTTCTTAGTCTGTTCCCTTTCCTTCCACTGGCTAAAAGTGAGCATTTCTTTTATTTTGCATCTGTCTGGTAAAGAGGCAGAGGTAAAGGGAGAAAGAAAAGAGTCAAGAGAGGAATGAGTCCACAATGCTGCTTTGTCAAGCACAGCAGAAAACCAACCAACAGACAGTTCAGGATTTTAAAGCATTTGTCCAAGTTGTGATTCCAGCTGATTAAACATCACAAAATCAGAAAGACAGAACTCTGGAGGTTCAAGGAATGTGGAGCTGTGAAGATTCCCTATTTAAATTGGGAAGGCAAAATGTAAGGTACAATCGTGATGCTGTTTCCACACAATGACCACAGAAAGCATCAGCCTGTTTCTTGTGTAAAGTGGGAACTCTTAAGGGACATGAATATAAATTTGCTAGCCAAAATACCTGAGAAATACTTAATTGCAAAGACCTTATAGTAACCAGAGGATGTGATAGTACTAACCAACAGATCCCACAGCAATCATTAAACTAATTCAGGGTTATTTGACTTGAATTCCAGAGGGAAATTATATTTGACATTTATGTGATTCTCACATCTCCATCAATTTCTCAGTTCTGGCACCCCAACTTTCCAAACAAACAGTGCCCCCCCCCAAAGCTGGAAGTAATCATTTCCTTCCAAACTCCTCTCCCCTCTTCTCTTGTGTTTCCTCTACTCATCTTTATGTAAATATGTGCACTTGGGTAACATCCCTCACTAATTTGAAAAATTGAGAAGCAAGTTCATGTCTTATTTAACCTTGAACTTTTGTAGCTCCTAGCACAGGGCTTTCTATATAGTAAGTCCTCAATACATACTTGTGAGCCAATGTATTCCTTATGAACTTGACAGTTTTTTTTTTTTATAGAAAGGACTGGCTTTGCTGTATTTATTCATATACAATGAATAAATCCCCAGATAAATATGGAAAGGTTCAGATAGTCATCTAACTGTTTTAACAACACAGAATTTGGGTATTTGAAAACATCTGCGTTTTCCCATCTTCATCCAGATGTTTGGTGTCATGGAAACACAAGCTTCAAATTCAAATGAATAGTTTCTAAATTTTTATGCCAGATATATATTTGAGAGAAAGAAAATGTGGCTATTTATGGAAGACTCATTTTCATTTAAGTTTATTTAGAAGTAAATAGATTAAATAATAACTACACCCTCTAAGATTGAGAAAAGGTTTAAGAGATTTTAATAATAGTTAGAGCCTAAAATATTAGTATTTGGTTGACTTGAAGCCACAATGGAAAGGCCAAAGAACAAAGAGCTAAATGTGCTGGCCTATGTCTATAATTCTAGCAGGACAGAAGGAGGCAGAAGGTTTCAAGTTTAAGGCTAACCTAGGTTACATAGTATTATCATGTCTCAGAAACAACAACCACCACCACCAACACACACACACACACACACACACACACACACCACAAAAGAACCAAGAATGGAGGGGGCTGGGGATGAATCTCACAAGTAGAGTATTTGTCTAACAAGCATGAGACATCCAAAAGGAAAAAAGAAAAGGGGAAAAAAGATGAAAAGTGCAAAGAGTGCTTGGGCTTAGCCCTGTAATTCAAGGTACTTGGGAGGCCAAGGCAGGAGAATTGCAAGTTTAAGTCTAACCAGGAGAAACTAGTGCTGGAGACATATCTTCATGGCCAGAGTACTTACTTAACATAAAAGCAAATATATATATATATATATGTATATATATATATATATATCATAATACTTTTTCATATATACATTTAGGATCACAGAGAAAAACTTCTGCCTTTATATTACAAGATCATCTCTAATAGTTCAGACAGGGATTATCTAGCAGAATGGAAGAGATTACGCAACGGTCAGATACCACTGACACACACTTTACTTCACAACTCCAAAACAGAATCCAAATATGTATTAGAAAAATGTTGCAGAAGCCATTTCCAAAGAAGATTTCAATTTTAAACATAGAAAAAAATAATTATTTTCCTACTGACAGAGAATTAAAAGCCCAGTAGAGTTTTATTTTGAACATAATGGAAATATATTTGTAGGACTAGAGAAAGATAATTTTTATTTAACATTTGTTAGGATGCTCCCATGAGCTGCTTGGCCATGCATGTTACACTGCCTCCATGCCTAATGGCAATCTTCCTAAATGACCTCAAAGTCCCAAATAAGGCCTTGACTCATTTAGCAATCATTTCACATTTCTACCCAGCGATTGAATTAATATTTTATGGGGCCACACTGTTCTATAGCTAGACCACTTTTCCAAAAAATTGAATTTTGTGCTTATTTATTTTATGGATCATTTGTTGAAATAGATTTCAAAACAGGTTTAGGCTATTTAGATTTTTTCCAGTGAACTGCAAACGAAAAACTCACACACTCAACTGGAAAGGACATCAGGGGCCATCTAATCCAAGCTTCCCATTTTATGCCTAATGAAACCCAGGCTGGAGATGCAGAATCGCCTGCCCAGTGGTTTGCCCAGTTGGCACCTCTTCTTTTAAGATGCCCCTGACACCCCTGAAAGAAGACATTTCACATTACAGAACCCCCAAAGAAATTTTAATAGATCTTATTTCTACTTAGGAATTACAAATATCAGTGTTCAGATTTTGTTGTGTTAGCCACTTAGTAACACGGACAACCTCCCTGAATGTTCCCTTTTTGGCACACTAAGGTTAGACTCATGTCAGTGTCTGATTACTAGTTCTACTGTTAGACCCATTTCTCTTTGATAGCAGAGACTGGCTAGCCACATTTTACTTACAGACTGTAGGCTACTCCCTGGCCTGTTGATGTAGCCAATATACAAGGGTCAAACTAATCAAGTTTGAAAGTACAGTCACATGAATTCTTTGTAGTTTATAAATGCTACGTTTTGAAACTAGAGAAATGGAAATTAGTCAGGCTGAAAAGCCAGAGAGCAAATGAGATGGAAGAGTGAAGAGAGGGGCTACCTAAAGAGGAAGGAAGTACCAGCTTCACACCCAGGTACTGCACCTGAGGAGTCACACTCTTATTTTCAGAGTAAGCCATTGTATGTAGGGAAGACTGGATGACATGGCTGGACTCTACTCACAATAATGAGAAGCAAGGAAGAGACATACACCAAGGAAGGTTTCATTAACACTTAATTTCTTTTTTGTAAACAGGCTCAGTTGTTTATGAGGTACATAGGTATGTGATGAGATACACTCTTCTTTAACAACCCTCCTCAACAGATCCAGACACATTGCCATGTGAGCCCGAGGGAGAAGGAAATGAGGACAATAGCCCAGGATAATAGTCCTTCAGTAACAGGAACTCTGGATGAAAACAAGTGTGGGCTATACAGCAAGGAATTTTTAAGGAGCATTAAAAGCTATAAAACAACTCTAGTTTGCTTTGTGAAGCTTTATCTGCATGAACCCTACAATGAATAATTTCATTCGACATTCCATAAATAGGCACCAAAGATCTAGCTTGACAAGAGGCAGCTTACAGGATTTGAAGAGGAAGGGGTTATTTCAACAGTGTTATCTTTTTTTTTTTTTTTTTTTTTTTAATGTTATTATCTGTAGAGTAAGCGTTGGGACTGTTTGGATATAATATTCTTTGCTCATCTCAGAGAGTAGGGTAAGAGGATGGGGTGACTGTAAGTTGAAAAATCAATTAAAAAAACAAAACAACAACAACAAAAACCAACCAAGAAGAATGTGGATATAAACTCAGCTTCCTTGGATGAACAGCACAGTAAAAAAGAAACTCTGCGGCAAATGACCATCTCTGACATCTGACTGTGAAACAGGTTCCCATTGGAGAAGAACTTTAAAGAAACACCCTTTCTTTTCTTTTTTCAGTACTTTATTTTTTTAATGTGCATTAGTGTTTTACCTGCATGTATGTCTGTGTGAGGGTGTCAGGTTCCCTGGAACAGGAGTTAACAGACAGTTGTGAGCTGCCATGTGGGTGCTGGGAATTAAACCTGAGTCCTCTGGAAGAACAGCAGTGTTCTGAAGCACTGAGCCATCTCTCTAGCCAGAAACACCCTTTCTTAATAGGATCTGCTTACTTTAAAAAGTTCATTAAAACAATCCCTCACCCTCAAAGTATAGGGCACCATCATTTAGAGATCCAGTTAAATGATGTAGAATTACTTTTTAACAAGCTTCTTTTTGCTAAAAAAACAATGTCTGGTTAGAAGTATTTATTTAGAATAATATTCTTTTTTAAAAAGTAAGTTTAAAAAACCGACTTTCTTCTTGATTAATTATAAACTTGCATTTTAATGTTTTCGCATTTAAGGTTTCTTAAATATTTAAGAAAGATCTCTAACAGTCAGTCTCCCAAACACAACAAAGCAAGACAAAGACAACCATCCTAGTGTTTGCCCTAGTTACGCATTGACTAGTAAATAAAAGCACTGACTGATAACCACAGCCAGAAAATGCTTAACTGGGCCATCCAAAAGTTCAGTTAGCAGTATTTGTTTTGGAATTCCCCAGGGTTTTATCTTATCAATTTGTTTTTTCTTCCTCTTTTGAGAGCAGCCTGTGGAGTGAAAGTTAACTAATTAAAGACAGGAACAAAGTAAGGTGCTGAGAAGCAGTTTTATATTCTACATACATAGGTCCAGTTACTATTTCACCTAAACCACAGCATACACAGATTGTTTAAATAAAGTCTTGCTGAAGGATGAACAAAAGTCATGTTGTGAAATTCTGATTTGTATGTAGACCTCATCAACTAATTACTAGGTAGAGTAACTCTCAAATGTCTTTTCATCATAGCTACACATATGTTTCTTCTAGTTAAATACAAAATCATATTATCCAATCTATATCACAAATAAGCAAAATGAGTGTGTGTGTGTGTGTGTGTGTGTGTGTGTGCTATCTACTGACTAAACATTCACTCATTTAAGATTAAAGTGATCAAACACTAAAATATGGAAGAGCTTGGGAGCTTGGTAGTATTTAAGTTTTGGCACCATGATTGAATGCTACAGAGTAAATAAAAAAAAATAGATATTTATGAACCAAAAGAAAACAGAAGGACCAATGAGATGGCTCAGCAGGTGAAGGACCATACTGCCAAGCTTGCCAAACTGAGTTTGATCCTTGGGAACCACATAGTGGGAGAGAACCAACTTCCATAGATTATACTCTGACCACTAATTGGGTGTCCTGGCATCTTTGCTCCTCCCAATAAATGAATAAAATAAAAATGTAATTAATAAAGAAAATAGAGACATCAAAGTTAGAAGGGTTTTTAGTAAAACAGTAATGTAATTTAATAATGTGTTTATAGTTTACTGAAACATTAGAATATAACTATTTTCTTCCTAATTGAACAACAAAAAAATACTAACTCAAGGACTTCTTGTAGGTTGGGTAGCCAAGAAGAATTCAAGAGAAAGTAGTCTTCTAATTATTTCTCAATGTTTGTATTTGTTCATCAAATTGTTCATCAAATTTGTTCATCAAAATTGAATATTTTTTGGTAACGTATTTCTTTATTGAGTCTTTGGGGATTTCATATCATGCACCCCAATCCTGCTCACCTTCCGGTCCCTCCATACCCTTCCCTAACCCCAGGGTAAGGGAATAATGGTGAACATTTGAAATACGTCTATGACAACTTAATGCAATAGCTCTCTCTTCTTCTTCTATATTTAAACATTAGAACTGAGTAGCATATCTTTGTACTTTTAGAATCAAATAGTTCTATTCTTGTACTAAAATATTCCTTACAAGGGTTTCAGAAGTTCTGAAAATGGTCCCTTCACAAAACTTTGATTTGAAAAGGACAACCTTCATTGTAGTTGAGTTCAACTGGAATTAGCCAGTATAGGCAGAGTGTATTTTGGCTATTGAACTTGTAATCTGATTGTTGGTGCCTGTGAAATAGTTGGTTCACCATTCATGACATTTCTGCATAATGGACAAAGACCTCTAGCATTTGATATAGCTGTGCACAGAATGTCAAGTTTGCCTTGACTCATATCTAACACATTGAAAGACCATTAACCTTTTAAGAGAAAGGTCTTCTGACCATAGAAAATAATTTTTCATTAAAAAAGGAGATACATGTGAGTTACTGATTCAATCTTGTACATTATTTAAATATCTGAATTATTTAAACCTCTCTATTTGAGTAATGGAAGTAGACCCTTGTGTAGCATAAGCTGAGTAGGTTGAGTTCCCTGAGTTAGCAAAACACTTAAGGATTACCACATGGCAGGAAATAAGCCCCAGAAAATCATTAAGCAACTTCAAAATACTGTTCATATGTATATATCAAGGAATCATTATGCTTCTTCTAAATGAGGACATTTTATCAGAAGGTGCTTTTATCTTAAATGTCTACATGAAATGACAGAACCTAGAACCCAACTTTACAAAATCCAGAACCCGACATCACAGAACCTCATATGACAGGACTCAGAAGTGCACTACATGAGGGTTTGGTTTTCTTTAATTCCCTGGGCAGCTTTGAACACATAGGAGAACATAGAAAGTGGAGGTAGGGTCAACATCCCTACCACTTCTGATTCTTATTATGATCACAACTCAGTTCTAGTGTGGATGGATATCAAGGAGACTCTATTAGTGACTTTTCCTCCTTTGGACAATTCCACCTGGCAATCATTATCTACTCAGTATCAGGTCTGATCTGGCAGAAACTATAGAAAGGAGGTTTTTCAGCTCAGGAATTCAGAAGTGTAAAGTTTCCATCTAGTGCACAACACAAAGAGAATTCTGGAGCAGAAATGTACAAAGCACTGCTTTATAAGGTCTTCATCTTTTTTCTCCCCTAACTAAACAGTCATGAAATAGTTGGAGAATACACTATTATCACAGTGGGGGATCCCATGAACATCCCATTCCAAAAATATTTGCATAATTACATGCTGAAGGACAGCTGTGCACCCTGGCCCAGGTGTTTAAGAAGCTAGGGGTCTGGAACAGTATGGAGGACAGATTGACGTTGGGGTTTTGGCAGTTGACCAGTTATACTCTCTTTATCTTAAGTTGGAAGCACAGTCTCCCATCAGGATTAAGTGGTTAGAACTTTGGCAGTGTTATGGAACATTAGAATGACACTGTCTTGTGGAGATACTAGGCTAACTCTTCAAACTTTTGAGGAAGCAACTATATGGGAGTATAAAAGTTGCCAGTGAATATTCTCCTCCTTGGGAGTTACATAAGTATATTTAACTTAAATTTTAAGTTAAATTACTCAAGTAGATTGTTATTTGTTAAAGCAAGTTATAAAACAATGTTCTTTTTAAATTACAAGTGTTTTGTTTATTGTTATTGCGTGTGCTAATGATAGGTACGTGAGTGTGAGAGCGGTATACATGCCACAACTTGTATGTGTGTATGTATAATATGTGTGTATATGTGTATGTATAAATGTGGTATGTGTGTGTGGTGAGTATGTATGTGTGGTGTATATGTATATGGTGTGTGTATGTGGTATGTATGTATATGGTGTGTGCATGTGGTATGTGTGTGTGTGTGTATGTAGTGTATGTGGTGTGTGTGTGTGAAGTGTAAGTGTATAGTGGGTGTGTATATGGTGTATTGTGTTGTGTGTGCATGGGATGTGTGTCTGTTGTGTGCACATGGTATATGTGGTGTGTGTATGTATGTGCGTGTGTAGAGACCAGAGAACTACTTTGTGCTCTTCATCTTTCTTCACCTGAACTCAATCAAACAAGGATCCTTCTCCAAATTTCAAACAAGTTGCTGGACCTGCATGGTAAGTGCCTGAGTCCACTGGCCAGCTCACCAGCCTTTTTAAGCTGACTGGTCTATAAATCCCTGCATCCCATCCCCTCAGGGGACTAACACTCTTCTGGATTTTTTTTTAAAGGAAAGTAATCTAAAGTTTATATGAAATGTCAAGTGAAATATCCCCCCGAGGATTTACAAACAGGTGCCCAGGCTTTCATACCTGCCCTACTGTGTGTCTATGGAGAGGGAAGTCTTGGAAAGTAAAAAGAGCTAGATAAATCCTTGGTAAGTGAATGAATAATTTTCAGGACTTTACTTGAGGCTGAGGCAGGCACACCTTTATACAAGCTAACAAAGCGAAGGTTTATTTATATTTGCACATTAGTAGCTACAATCACTTAGTTGGCAAGAGACCAGCTGCAGGGGGTGAGGGAATTTCAGTGCATTACTGATTTAGAAGCATATACTCCTAACAGGTTATTAACATAACTGAAAAATCTAAAATAGATTTTTCCAGGAGGAACTATATTTTTCTAGACCCAAATTGATGAACACAAAGTTGGTGAAAGCTGGTAGAAACTCCCTGCATAATTCATCACAATATAGGCAGAAGCATATGACCGTCACCCAAGGCAGTAAGACTTTCCATTATTTAACACCCTAGCAAATAAACAGTTGAATATAAAGTGTAGATACTATTTGGAAATGCTCAAGCAACTCAGGAAACACATGTGTTCCTCGTGTCATCAGGTCACACTCAGGTGGCATTCTGGGAAAGTTTGTGGAAAACACTGGTAGAAATAGATTGGAAGAAGGGAGATGGACAAATAAATCCATTAACAGCTGCATTTATAGCTCTCTCCACTATTATTTCCCAGACACTGTTCTAATATTAGCTGCTGAGGCTTGGAGAGTACACGGCTCACATCCATTGTCTCATCTCCCTTCCACAGAGGTAGAGACCTGAGGGCAGGAAACATTCACAGACTTTTTTTGTGCTCCAAAACTAAATGAAAACATTTCAATTTCAGGGCTGGAGAGAAAGCTCAGAGGTTCATAGTACTGGCTGCACTTCCATAGAACCCGGGTTCAAATCCCAGCACCAACATGGTAGCTCATAACTGCCTGTAATTCCAGTTTCAGGGGAATCCAACAATTTTACACAGACATATATGCAGGCAAAACATGAATGCACATGAAATAAATTAAAGAAATCATTTAAAAAGGAAACAATTCCGTTTCTAGTTCTCTATGCTTCAGAAATCTGTCAACTATTTTCTAGAAATAATTATTTTTTTAACTTTTACCAAAATCATCAGTCCTATTTCTAATGTAAATGTAGGTTAGAGTGAACATTCCAGATATGGAATCTGTTGTTACCCATTAAAGCAAAATGCAAAGCCACTGAGGTTTTGTGCCAGCTCAAGGCAAACAAGGCCAATTGTCAGAACAAAATAATGGTGATCTTGGTAAGGTCTGGTTCGTTAATTATACAATCTACAGTTGCCTTAAAAAATACAATGGATTTCTGTTCTCTCTCTCTCTCTCTCTCTCTCTCTCTCTCTCTCTCTCTCTCTCTCTCTCTCTCTCTGTTCCTATAGGTTCACATATGCAGCACTGGGATTACAGATGTGTGCACTATGTAATGCTGCATCCAGGATCTGGTTTCCCAGGATCTGAACTCAGTTCTCTATGATTGTGAGGAATGTGTTTTATCCATCGAGTCACCTCTCCTATACAAACTATTGCATTTCTATTTTAATTTTACCTAATAAAAGTGATTTAGTGATTTAGTTGTTTGAGTAACTCTATCCTTCTCTATCAAATTGTCCTGGCTATGACAATTGGGCTACAACTAAGAACAAAACTGCTGAAGAATTTAACAGCTATAATTTTAGGATGTTCATGGGAACCCTAAGCAGCTTCACCTGTAGGTCAGTTAACTTGAATTTTAGGAATTGTGTGCACTTCCCATTAGAACATAAGCTTGAAGAAATTTGGACAATGACGAAAAAAATATCCACCAAGCACACCTTGCTTCTAATCCAGGCAACGCTTACCCATGAGAGCTGGGATCCTGGAAGCTTCTGTGACTAATGTCTGCAACACGCTGTGCTAATGACCAGGCGACTAACTAGTCATTCGAGTGGCAAAAAGGGCTGGCAAGCCATGAGGAAAGGGAGCTCACAGTTGTTTATGTAGGAAAATTCAAACACAAAACTGAAGACTTTAAAAAAAAAATTCAGGTTGTATCTCATGAGATGAACATTTTTTAAAAAATTAAGAGACAACGTGAATTTATATGCATTAGAATAATACATGCACAAATCTCTAGAGAAACTCTATTATATCACGATTAATGCCGGGACGGCAATCAAGCCAGGCTCATTTCAATAGATTCCAAGTTTTGAACAGTTTCTAGGCTATCCAAGTGGGAATTTGGCCAGGATACTGGGGTTAATAATTCATTTTGAGGAGGGCTAATTCTTTGGGATGCAGCCCACTCCACAGGAGAAACATTGGCCCATGTGAGCAAATCTTCTTTTCAAGATCACCCTCAATTAGCTCCACAAGGAGGGGGAGGGGCAGCGTAGACACTTCTTTAGACAAAAATACTTATCCTTAAGGAATTCCTTAAGGAATACATTAGTGTCAAGGAATGCCCCTAAGCATTCACACCTCGTTTCTGGACTTAAAACTTTTTTTAAAAAAAATCTTTTTTCTTTGTTTTTGAGACGGATCTCATTCTTAATCTAGGCTGGGCAAGAATTTACTGTATAGTGCAGGTTAGCTGTGAATTGATGGTAGTTCTGGCTCCTTGGTCTCCCATATGCTGGAATTACAGGTGTGAGCCACCATGTCTGTCATGATAATTGTACTCTTAAGGAACAATCATTCCATCAACTTGCCATTGCCTAGATCTTGGTGTAAGGTGACAGGAGTGCTTTGCATCTAAAGGAAGGAGCTCCAGAATCAGATAGAGTTGCTGTGCACTATCTGCGAACTAAAGGAGCTCTTGGATTGTCCTAAAACTGAAGTTTTCCATTGGTCTGCTGTAGCACAAACCAGTCATTTATTCATTGAATGAACAGTTCCTAAGTACCAGGCACTATTCCAGGAGACATGCATCCTTGACCCTCTGGATCTTAGATTCCAGCGAGGGACACAAGCAGCAAGCTAAAAATAGAGACTATACTCTATATGGCATCAGTAACTTTTCTGAAGAAAAACAGGCATTCTACTGAGAAAGTGACTGGGGATGCTGCTGTTTTGTAGAGGGTGGCCAAGGAGAGTGTTTTGAGAAGGTGACATTTGAGCAGACTCAAGTGGAGTTAGAGCCAGCTGCGAGGCAGCAATGGCAAAGAGCCCGGAGTCCTGCTTGAGTGTGACAAGGGCTAAGAAGGATGGGCTACAGTGTAGCTGGCACCAGATCACCCAGAGCCTTGTGGGTCATGCTAAAAGGCTTAGACACGGACATGGCGCCTGACACACAGTAATTAATCTCATAACAAATAGTGGCTATTTATTTATTCATAGTGGGCAAATATAGTCATAAACCAGAATCATCCATCACTTCCATTGCTCTACCACGTAGCTGGAGTTCTCTGTATCAGTCCCATGATCCTAACATAGCTTAACACATTTGAAATGCTCACGAATATCACCAGCAAATGTTTTCCGTGGAATGTGATTATTCAGCCTGTTATTTTTCTATCAGCAGTGAGTTCTTTGAAGAGATTTTAGCTGAAAAAAAAAGTAATAGTACTAAAAGGTTCTTCATCTGGGACGTGTGAAGGGGGAGAAATGAATTAGTCATGTCCTTTGCATTTCCTCAAGGACACCTGAATGTGGTTGTTAACTCATAACTAGCTAATTTGAAAGAAAATTTCCATATCTCTAAACTGAGTATAACTGAGCTACTGTAACCATTATTAGCAACTCCACAAGACATCAGTGCTCTTCCCAAAATCTGCATGTCTCCATGTCACCAGTAAGAGTCTTGTCCTTCATCCTAAGGGTTTTCACAATCTGGCCTCAAGGGATATTTCCAAATACAACATACCATGACTCGGCATCACAAATGTAAAAGCTAACCAAAGCACATTCTTTCTTTGTCAATATAATCCCACTATGGTCATCAGCAACACACTGCCAACTTGGAGCTATTTCCAATGCTTCCCATTGTTTTGGGCTCTCCTTTCTTCTGTACTCTTGGAAGACAATGTTCCCCAGCCCTGCTATGGCTGCCTTACCCACAAATTGGGCAGTTCCTGATGAATGGCTATGGTTGAGGCAGATGTATGATTTGGGGCTGATATGAAGCTTCTGACTCACTCTCCTTAGCTGCCATACTGAGGATTCTTGTTTAGGTAGAGTGCTACAGGGTGAAGGTGGCTTATCTGTTGGTTTGCATGTGGTGGGCAGCTGACTACAGGGGTCACAAACTCACTATTGACTTTGGGTGCCTCAGGAAAAACCCCACTTACTGAGTTATGCCACTTAGATTTCTGTGGTTACAGAACAAATCCTATTGTGATCAACATACTGTTCTTCAAAACCAGCTTTTGAAGTTGTCTTTCATTTCTATCTACATTAGGAGGGATGGCGACAGACAGGGTATCATGCAGTTGTGTTGGCATCAAACTGACTGTGTAGCCAAATCTGAGTTTGGATCCTTACTACTCTTGTCTCTATCCCCAAGGACTGGGATTACAGCCATGCATGGCCACACCTAACCTTTCTCTCTCTTTCTAAAGAATATGGTGGACTGTGGAAATAGTTCAATCTGTAAAATGCTCGCTGAACCAATATGAGAAACCATGAAAGCCAGGCATGACTTGAATGCTTATAATCCCGATGCTGGGAAGTCAGATAGGCATATTCCCAAGGCTGGCTCACCTAACATACTGGGTGAATTGCAGGCCAAATCAGATACCTCAGCTCAAAAAACAAGGGGGAGGGATCATAGGAATAACACCTGAGGCTGACCTCTGGCCTCTGACACACACTCTCTCTCTGAAGATGTTTTTATTGCTTTAGATACCCATCGAGAACTCTTTTTGCTGTTAGAATCAGGCATATTGAGAAGGTTCTCTAATAAGCTTGGGGGTTAGAAAGTGGAGATTGAAATAAATCTCTCAGGCCTGTCCTACCAAGGGCCACAGATTTCCTGCTAATATAGGAGGATCCTCAGCCTAAATGGCTGACAGACTGTGCTAAGGGAGACACAGTTGACAAAGAAGCAAATATTCAGGTTAAGATGGGGGCTTGAGGACATTGATGGCCATGACTGGAGTCTTCCAGAGGCCTGCGTCGTCTGATGTGGCACTGAAAATCTTCTCTCACATTCATGCTCCTTGAGAAGATTGCCTCTTGAGGAAAGGAATGGGTATAGTTGGTGAAGTAGTGGGGGTCAAGTTTGTTCTTGTTTAAAACAGTCACTGGTATGAGCAAAAAAAAGTTTCACATCTGGGCGACACTTCATTTATCCCATCCGTGAAAGAGGTTCTGCATTGCCTAATGCAGCAGCTAGGCGGGGTGGAAGAGCGAAGTCTCCCATGAAAGGGATTCTATCCCAAGCCTCTCTTTCTTCTCCCATGTGCCTTGATCCTAACTTTGGAGTGGGGTCCCACTGAATGAATAATCAAAGCAGTCCTCCTGGCAGGAAGTTGGAGGGGGGGGCATATCTGGGATCTGGGGAGAGTTGGGAGTGAATATGAACAAAATTCCTAGTATGCATGTGTGAAATTCTTAAAGTCCTGTTTTGCTTCTTTCTCCATAGTGAGATGCAAACTAGCCAACAACAGGGATGTCTCCATCAGACAGCACAGAGATTCTTAATTTTGTTTTAACTTTTCATGTTAAAGGCATTTAGAGTTTCTTCCATGATGCCTTCATCATTTTGATTTGTAAATGCTGGCAAATATTATAAGACCTCATCAACTACAATCCTACTCACCACACAGTATATTTTCTTCTCTTAGCTAGGGCTCAACTATGTTTAACTATCTGAATTTTCTCAATGTGAAGAAAGCAACTCCCAGTAAGAATTGGGGAAGTGATGTGGATAAAAATGAGTTTCACTATCGCTCCTCCAGTGTGTCTGCTCTGACATCCACAGGGGGAAAAAACGGTCCTGGTTCTGCCTGTTTGAAAACCACATGCCATTAGAGAATCTTTTCCTCTCTTTTGCAAACTTCAACACCATCCAGAGTACCTTTCTCCCCCCTCTACCCACACCCCTGGTCATCCATCCTTTTTCCTAGCTCAGGAGTGAATTTCCCTTATTTAACTTATTTTTCCCTGTTTCTGGATCCTTTAATTTTATCTTAATTCCTTGATTATTTGCACATTACCCTCTACATAAAAACAAATGTACAAGGGGCTGGTGAGATGGCTTAATGGTCAAGAGCCCTGGTTGCTCTTCCAGAGGACCTGGGTTCAATTCCCAGCACCCACATGACACAACTGTCTGTAACTGCAGTCCCAGGGGATCCGACACCTTCACACAGACATACATACATACATGCAAAACATCAATACATATAAAATAATAAGTAAATCATTCAAAAATGCTTTAAAAATGTACAGGTGCAAAAAGACCATTGCAGTCAAGCTGTGTTATCTGTTAAATACTGAGAACCAATTCTTTGGACTTCCAAATTCCAATGTTAATGAGAAATTGAAAGGACAAAGACATCTGAGCTATCTAGCTGTCCAGAAAGCAGGATTGGTAGTGAGTTTGCAACAGTGTGTTTGTGCTCTGGGTCAGGAAGACTTAGGTCTGTTCCTTGAATAGATTAAACTCATAGGTATCATCATTGAAGATCTTTCAGACGCAAATAATTTTAAAAAGATGTGTTTCATTTTATGATTAGCACTGGAGAACAATATTATTGTTAACAATAACATATTTATTAACAATCTGGCTTATGTTTTGCAAAATAGAATACCAATAGAGAAGAATGATAAAGAGCCATTGTCCTCAAACAGCTTGTGGACTGGCTGTTATGGAAGCATTCTGGGTCCCTGCCACACTCCTGGTAGTAACTAGATTCATGTCTATCCAGGTCTATGAAAAGGAACCCCTGCAACTACAATACAAATTCATCTCAAATTGTAAACATTTTATCTCCATCTTTGCCTGTCTGCCTCTGTCTTACACACACACACACACACACACACACACACACACCATTCTGCAGGAAAGACTGCCTACAGTTTGAAAACTCTGAATGCAGCATTGTCCTTTGCAGTATAAATTAGTGAAAGCATCAACCTCACCATTTCTGACATAGCTAGGGGAAAGTGATGTCCTCATAGACAAGGGGCTTCTGACACTTGTCTTTATTACCCTGCCATAAATTCATAAAGGGATGTCTGCTGTAGCCAGTTGGCAAGTTCACTGCAGAAGCACCAACACGGATTTAATGACTTGTGTACACATCGTAAACCAGAGAATCTTTATACAAAGAAATCAGATAAATCAAACATGAGCTGAGGCTTGGGGAGAAGCAATTAAAGCTTTAAGTTAAGGTGGCTGTGGGAGGGCACAATATCACATTAGAGCAGATAATAGAAAATGTGTTAATGCAACTACAGTATGTGCGATTAAATTAATTAGTAATATTAAATGTGTTTAAAGCAACATTTTCATCAATAGATAAATAGATAAGAAACATTTAGAAGTTTTCATTTTTCTCATCCTATGTGTTCAAACAATGAGAAAAAACAAACAACAGAAAACTAAAAGCTTAAACCAAAACCAAACCAGAAATTTCCAAGGAGGTTGCTAAAATTCAAATGCCAGGGGTGTGACGTGTGGGGATATAAAGTTGACTTACTGGATTTGGTCTGGTATGAGAGGAAGAAACAGTTGGAACATGAAAACCCATTTGCTATCTTTCATTTCCTTTAACATATTTAAATACTTGGTGCTATCCTGTTTCTTCCCATGCCTGGAAGGCTGACGTGAAGGACCTTTTAGTTACATTGTTTTCTGAGCAAGAATTTGCAGCCAATCTTGAAGACATGCTTAGGCAACATCTGCTAATAGAAGTTCTAGAATAATCTTAACATCTAAGAAGCCTCACTGCACAAAAATTAGATTTCCTATATGCCAACGCGCCTCATCAACTGAAAGCTGGAAGCTAAATTTGGCCGTAAGAAACTGGCTTCGAACTCCAGAAGTTCTGGGGCCAAATTCAGCCTCATTTTACTTATATTTCTTGTTTCATAGGGGGAAAAAATAGGTCTGTTCCAGTGACAGAGAGACTTCCATTTATTCTTCTCAAAGTAATAAGATCCTAGAATGGAGCCTTCATGACACAAAGTGCTCTTAAGTTCTCCCTCAGGGGAAGACAATATACACAACTGATGTAAAAAGACGAAAAATGAAAGCTGGGTATTCCAGGCAAGGGTCAGAAATCAATATTTCTTTAACAACCTAAGCAACATGCATTCCTCTTAATGCAAATATTTCGGAGACTTCCCATTCTTTGTAGTAGGGGACTTTCACCTAATTGGGGTTGAAAGTAACAGAACATGTCCTCCTATGCTGCCTTCCATTGCTGTAAAATGATGTAAAGAGTAGGACACATTTTCACAGGTCCTGTCATCCCAGGATAAAACTTACCTAAATGTTCCATTGTGGAGTAAAGGGGCTACTAAATTTTAGCACAACTCAGTGGAATATGTTAAAGACAGTGTGGCATCCTTATGAACCCTGATGAAATGTGGGTGGAGGCAGGGATATAAATGTGAAACAAATGGTTGTGATGAAAATGCAGTCCCCCTGCCATGATGTCCTAGGACATTGTTGACAAAAGTAGGAAAAAAACCCAAAAAAAACATTTCAGTAGTATAGAAAAGTTATAATTACCCCAGTTATGATGGGCGTGTGGAGAATGGACCTGGGGTGGAGGGTACTATCAAAGGACTAGAGTTTTTGCATCTTAAGAGGACCTACTTTCCGTAGGCTGTGAGCAGGTTTTGGCTCACCCCTCAGCCCATTCTGCATACGGAAGTGAAAAGGATGGCTGCAGAGGATGCTGTGGTCAGTCTAGCCTCTCCATAGCCCACGCTTCAGTGGCTCCCTATTGTTTCCAGCTGCAGAAGGAAGTGCATATCACCACTCTGGGATACCAGATGGCTGGGTGAGCGTCCAGAGGTCTCTTGCTCCATCATGAAGATCAACACCTTTCCTGGTTCATTCGATCTTTTATTTTCAGAACAATGCCACTGTCCTGCTCTTGAGCGTACTATTTTAGCCTCTTTCCCTGCATTCCATCTCACACCACTCAATCTTCCTGCAGCAGACTGTTGGTTAATCAGTGCCAAACTTTCAGCTTAGGTAAACTTCTTGGTAATAGAAACCTTCAAAATTGCCTAGGCTTCACCTTGGGGCATTTGCCTCAGGTTTTCTTATATTAGACTGTAAGCACCACCAGGGTAGGATATACTATGTTCTATTGAACCACCCTTCTCTTCCCAGTGCTGAGCACAGAGGATGGCTCCCACACTAAAAGTATTTCCAGAATGCTGGAGTGAGTGAATGCATATCAGGGTGGAATTGGGGTTCATTAGCTAGTCCATAAAGGTAGCCTCAAGTCACCTCAGCACAGGTTGCAATACAGTACTGAATGAGTGAAGTAGGTAGTTACAACACATACATGTTCAATAAACAATGCTGAATGGCCCAGTTCAATGTGGTTGGCAAGCACCAGCCATAGCAGTGAGGGTGGATCTTCAAAGAATGCTTGTGCGCCTCACAGTGTCCCCAGCAAGTGGCTCAGAAACCCATGACCAGTCCCTTGCTTCTGAGATGGTCTTGACTCCACTAATGCTGTGTAACTGAAGGTGGTGATTGCAACAATTCTGGCAATAGTAAAATGTTTCTGAGTATACAGTAACCAAAAATTTAACTCAAAATCCAATGTGAATTGAACCTGAGGCCACTCTGTGCTTGTCTGTACAGTAACTTCACTGGAGCCTTTGGTTTTTTGTTTGTTTTTACACAAAGACTTTAAATATCGTCTTGTTATCATTCCTCTTAGGGTACTGAATTATCATGTTTTAGATTGTATTGTATTTGATTCTTTTCAAAACAACAACTCTCTCTGTGTCGCTCTTACTGTCCTGGAACTCACTATGCAGTGTAGGCTGACCTCCAGCTGACAGGGATCTGCCTTCTCTGCCTCCTTTGTGCTGGGATTAAAGGTGTACACTACCACAACAGGCCTAAGCATATTTGGTTCTAAAAATTGCTATTTGTGTTGCTGACCTCTGTTTCATTTTTTAAAAAGTCAATAAATAAGTTTTGGCTTGGAGTTAGCTTCTGAAATGGCCTTACGCACAGTTCTACCATTTTATACTGCATATTTATGCAAAGAAGTATTCTCATGATCGATGATTGCAAAATCAAAATATCAATCAACTGAAAAACATCAGCGATGCCCTACATCCTGCAGCATCAAATTTTCAGCCCAGTCTGAATTCGTCACAGAAAAATGGCCACATCTATATCATTAGTACACAAATTTACTTTCACCTTTAATAAATGGCAAGATTATACATCTGCCAAGATTTGTTTCAAAATAAATTTCTTTATGATTTATTATAAATAAATGTTTTATTTGTATGTCTGTTTTGCATAGCTATGCATCCAGTACACATAAAATTTCTCACCTAAATGAAGTAGTGAGGAGAAGTATCTAAGAAGCCCACTCTTGATGGCTGTATGCCTTTAACCAGGCCAGTTCAACAGGGAAGCCTCCTAGACAGTTTAACCTACTTCCTGGACTTTTAAGCAGAGGCAGATTAACTTACTATTTCTTTTTTTATTCAGAATAAATGCTATTCTCAATGAGTCTAATTTCTCCCTCTGCATTTGCTGTTGAGTGTTACTGTTGAGTATTATTACTATTATTTTAAATCTGTTATTTAGCCTTTTGTTGTTTTGCTTTGGGAATTCTTTCTTTTTTCTTTTCTTTTTTTGATACAGGCTCTCACTGTATAGCTCTAGCTGTCCTGGAACTCACTATGTAGACCAAGCTGGCCCCAAACTCACAGAGATCCGCTTACTGGGATCCATCTTTCAAGTGCTGGGATTAAAGACCTCAGCTACTACACCTGGCTTCCCTGTGTCTTTTTAAATGCTTTTATTTTTCCTGTGTTTTTCTGTTTTTCCTCCTTCATTGCAATGATATGTTGCACTTCCCGTCCTAAAGAATTCCAGGATGGTTATGTACCATGCCATTTCTTGTCTTTTTCCAGTGACCTTAAAGAGACTAGGTCTTAAAAAGTCTCCTAAGGAAAAATTCTGAAGACTTGGTTGTAGAGAATTTGCAAAGTTATGTTAATTCTTTTTCAAAATTTAAATTTTTCATTATTATCATGTGTTTGTGGTGTGAGTGTGTGATGTGTGTATGTGTTGTCTGTGTGTGATTATGGTCATGTGCCTCTACTTACAGAGGACAACTTTCAGGAGTGGGTTGTCTCCCTCTGTCTCACTGAATCATGTGGGTTTTTTTTTCTTTTTCTTTTTTTTTTTTTTTTTTTTTGTTCCCATTGTTCCAGGCTAACTGGTCTTGGGATTTCAGAGCCCTTCTGCCTCCCATCTCACTGTAGAGACATGCCACCACATAGGTTCTGGGGTTCAAACTCCCGGTCCTCAGGCTGAGCATCTCCCAGACTAGAATCATGTTGATTCTATGGGATAAAAGCAGTGAAGTCATGCCTTGACTCCTGATGTTGAAGCCAGCTTCTCATAGCTACAGATCTACAGTTTTTTTATTTGTTATTTAGAGCTAAGGAAATACTTCTTTCATAGGTTGGTTTAAAGGCTGTCCTTTAAATATCCCAATGTGTGCTAGAATTCATTTGAATTTGCAGGTACATCTTGTGGGCACCCACTGGAAGTCACAACACTTCTCTGGGCCTCAGTTTCTCCATGTCTAAACTAGGATAACTGCCGATGTAACAAATCCTCGGGAGGGTGAGATATGCCAATATAGGATCATCCTTAGTAGGGGCAGAACATTCACAAGTAGGACATGGGATAAAGATTCCACAGAGCTTTGGGATATGGCCACAGGGCTTTGTACAGCAGCCTATTCTGTGGTTCAAGGGCTTCATCTCCCTGGTGCAAGGTTGGTACCTTATGCAGCTCATGGCCTGATAGTTCAAAAGCACTCTTCCAGAGGAACAAAGATTCCTATTTCTTTCCTGCTGCCTCATAACGTGTGTGTGTGTGTGTGTGTGTGTGTGTGTGTGTGTGTGTGTGTGTATGTGTGTGTGTGGATTTGCAATCTTAAATGCAGGAAGGGAGTAAACATAAAACTTCACTTAACTCCAAGAACTTCTTAGAGGTCCAAAAATATTTTAAAATACCATTAATATCGAGATCCAAAGCTCCCAACTATTCAAAATCATGCAATCACCATATTAACTGTAATTTATAACTATCGATGACGAGTTAGACTTGGTGCTTTGTATCTGGTGAGCATTCAGAAATGAAGAGAAGGATGGGAGTGATGATTGAGTAAATGGAAGTGTAACTAACTGCACCAGGAAACCACAAACAAGCAAACTGAAATGACTGCCCATGTCTCACCACTGCTCAAACACCACAGATTTTTCATCTGTAAAGAATGCATCCTTCTGGCTGCTAAAGTTGACCTTGTGGCTTTTAAATAAGACTGGTGCCTTGTCTTTGGATGTCAGAATTTAGTGTGTGTATATTGATATATGTGCTGATATGTACATGTTCTTTTGTGTGTTGATGGGTGTGTTGATATGTACATGTTTGTGTGTATGTTGATGGGTATGTTATGTGCATGTTCATGTGTGTGCTGATATTTGAATGTTAATGTGCGTGTTGACAGATGTGTTAATATGTATATGTTGATATGCATGTGTTGATATGTGTATGTTCATGTGAGTGTTACTATGTGTACATTCACGTATATGTTGATAATTGCCTATGTGTGTTGAGGTGTATGTATGTTCATGTGTGTGCATTCATGTAGAGGCCAGAGACTAACCGTGGTTGTTGTTGCTAAGGAGCTATTATCTTGGTGTTTATTTGCTTTTCAGATTTATTTATTTTTATTCTATTTATATGATGTGCCAGCATATATGTATGTGCACCATACATGTGTCTGATGTTTGTGGAGGTCAGAAGAGGGAATTGAATCCTGTAGGAACTGGAGTTGCAGATGACAGTAAGTTATCATCTGGGCACTTTGAACTGAGCACAGGTTCTCTTCAAGAGCAGAAAATAGTCTAAACCACTGAGTCATCTATCTCTCCAGCTCCCTGTCCACAATGTTTTTGAGCTGGGATCTCTCACTGGAGCTTGCTTGAAGGTAAGGCTGACTCGTTACCGAGCTCCAGGAATTGGCCTGGCCTGATCCTCCAGGGAGTCTACCTCCCACCTCAGTCAACAAGCATGTTACAGACTGAGCTTTTGCAAGGACTAGCTAGTTACTAGAATTTATAATGACACATAAATTAGATGACATATGAATTAGATGCCCAATTCTACAAAATTCCACTGCCATTTTCTCCAAACCTCACATTGTGAGAGAGTTTCTACATTTGATATCTCAGCATCTGCCATGCAGGATGCTCCTACCACAACCCAATCGAGCATCAAGCCCAAGCAAGCCCCTCCTCTTCCTCATTAGGGGTCACATCCACACACCAAAACCACACCCTAAGGACATTACCTTAAGTCTATTTGCAAAACAAGATGCCACTACAGGTATCAACTTTTTAAATTTCAATTATCACCAAAATGGACTCTGGTCAGATGGTGCAGCACTGTGAAATATTTGTTTTTTTGTAAATTCAGAAAATGCCACATAGGCTGAAGCAAAATCCAGGACTCTGCTTTAGGACACCAAATAGCGCACTGAAGTCTTAAAAACTTGATGTTTGAGTTTATATTGTATTCCTGGACATTTCATCCAGCCACAGACACTGACCTCAAAGCAGTCAGTGGGTCCAGCTATCTCATTTGTACCCCTTTTCAGGGGAAAGGTCATATTCTGAAAATCAAAATTGTTTATATTATGAAACCGAAGCCATTTGTGTATATAATACCAATATTCCAAGGAGTCCACCCTCAATCCCTAAAACATCCCTAATCTGCTATGTAAACATTTAAATGAGAAAACCAGACACAAAAGAAGCAGCTCCACAAATGGAAGGCACTTAACCTCATTGAAATGGGAGGAAAAGCTGACACCCACCCCACTCCTGACACTTCCTGGGTTTTGAAGTTTGTGGCTTTGGCCTGTGTGGGGCCCTCACTAGATCAAGGGCAGACATGTGAGAAGCCCGGTCCTCCTGATAAACTCATGGACATGGCTCATTTAGTTAAGAACAGAGCTATCTTACCCTACTCTGGCTTTCTGGGGGAGGAGGAATTGGAGTGACTAAGTAGCAGCCAGAAGAATGGACAGCAGCCACGCCCATCAGGACTGCTCCCACATCTTCCAGTGCCAATCATAGCAAAACACTTTTCAGAGGCTCTGTTGACATGTGCTCAGGGGAGAAGAGGCGCTCTCATATTTTCCAAAGGACCAAAATATCAAGAGATGGGAAATCCCTGAGCTGAGCAACCTTATTATCAAGGCTAAGGCAGGCACCTGGGGAATTAATAGCTGACATGCCTCATTTTAAACACCCACCATATGTTCTTGGGAAATGCAGCCATGCTACTTATCACTTTCTGTTTTTCCTTCCCCGTTTATGTTTTGTCTTGAATAAAAACAGCATGAAAACACCAGCTCACGTTACAGGTATGCACCTCCTCTGTGGAAGAACTCAGCAGTGGTTTTTTTTAGTATTTTATTTATGCAAACAAAAGTGCTCTGTAAATCAGGACATGTTGGCCGGTGTGAAGAACGCTTCCAGCTCCAGAAGGAGGAGTGCTTTCACAGCACCAGTCAGGTGTGCATGACCCTCCCAAAGGCTAGCAGCTGTCTTCCCCTGGCTGGGTTTTTAATCTCATGCCTGTCTTTCACTGTTCTTTAAATTCATTTAAAGTGAAATCATGAAGTTGCAAAAGATAAGGTGACAGTTTACAAAAACAGAATGTTTACCATGGGCAATTGGCTCTAAAGGCACAGGCATACATACACAGAGACATGCACACACCGTCACTTGGATATATGAACACACACACACACACACGGGGGGGGGGGATGTACACACCCACACAGAGGCATGCACACCCACATACACAGACATTCACACCCACATATAGGCATTCACAACCCTCCCTTCCCAGCATGTATACCCACATAGGCATGTATATACACACAGAGGAATGCATGATTGCACATATATACACATGCTCAAGCACCCATAAACATAGGCACATAAACATTCACAGGCAGACACACAACTATACATTCACACAGGGACATGCACACACACGCACACGCGCGCGCACACACACACACACACACAGGCATGTACATACATAGATACATAGGCACATGAACAAGCACAGACATACACACATAGGCTTACACCCTCACAAACACATAAACACACACTCTCCTGCATTCATTTTCCTTTGCTTGATTACACCCTGAGATAAGGGAATACTCTAGTCACCTCTTCTCATAGAAGTGTGTGCTGAAGGACTCAGCTTATGGCACAGAGCTGAGAGACTGACAGGTTGTAGTTTTGTCTGGCTTTGTTTCTTTCCCCTTCCTAATCTTTGTTGCTTTGGGTGGCACACAACAGGCAATGTTCATTGGCACAGCTAAGCCCAAGGTGAGGCCAAAGTCACATGATGTTGACAGCAAATGAACAGCCAGTGGAAGTAAGTTCAAGAGGCCAACTGTACAACACAGTGACTGCATTAATGGCCATGTATTGTATCCATGAGTGATGCCAAGATGGTAGACATTAAGTGTTCTCACGACAAACAATGAGCCACAGGAGCGGAGCGGCTTGTTCAACCATCTCACATCATGCTGCAAGCTGCAAGTATATGTAACTTTGTCAATTAAAAAATAAAGGAATTTCCATTCAGCCCTCATATGAAACAGCAAGGGAGGTAACAATTTAAAGAGAAACCACGGCAATGTGACTTTGCTTATTTACATTGAGACAGGCTCTCATGTAGCCTTGAACTAGGTAACTGAAGATGACCTTGAACATCTGATCATCCCACATCTCCCTTCCAAGTACTAGGATTCCAGGCATCTGTCACCATTTCTGACTTATGCAATACTGGGGATGGAAGTCGGGCCTCATACAAGCATGCTGCCAACTGAGCCACACCCCAAATCCCTGCAAAATATGATTTAAAAGATGCAACTGTGAGTGGCAGAGCCTGCTTATAGGCACAACTGTATTCCTATGTGCATGCTGGTGCATACAAGCAACTGAGCACCTGCCTCCAGATCCTGGGTACATCACCAGCAGGGCATTGAATTTCTGTGCCTAGAAACCTATATAGGGCCAAGAGCTGAAATTTGAGACTGAATTGCTTATATATTTGCTGTTGAAAAAAATTTTCGAAAGAGAGAAAGTGATTGTTTTCATTTGTGTGTTCTCAGGGACACTCAGTGGAGATGGGCAGTTCTCATCAACATTTGTTGGTTGTCTGCTGTAGGCACAGGGTGTACACCAGAAGACCTGCCTTCAAATGCTACATAATGCAGTTTAAGAAAGCAGATCCCACTGAAGACAATACCCTTCTCCAAAGTATTGCCTAAAGTTCATTGAAGCTATGTTTCTCAAGCCATGGGCATGTCTAGAGAGTTTAAATAAAACCTATAATATAGGTAGCAATGAGTAAGATGCAAACACACAAAGACACAGACACAGACACACACACACATACACACACACACACACACACACACACACACGCACGCACGCACACATGCACACACACAAGTCTTCCAGGTTGAAAGGGATGGGAATCAGAAAAGTTGTATGTCCGGACAGCACAGGTCTTGAGTTTGTATGGAATCAAGTTCAAGTTTAAACTACCTTTTCTTCTGTGTGGCCTGAGTTACATCTAGGTCCTTCATCGTAAGAAGAAATAAGACCATCATGTACATTATTGTCCTACTAAAGGAGAGAATTCCTGCAGTAACAAGCTGATACTGGAGGGAAGTTGGCAGCAGAATTTGCCATGCTGAGACCATTCAGTGGTCAGTGCTCTGCTGAGCCCAGACCACACAGGGAAGAACATTTGGAATCAAAAGCCTGATTGGAAGGATCAGGGAGCCAGGATGTTTACTCTACCTTTCACTTCTCTTCTGAGCAACTGCTACCTAGCACATCTCCCTCTGAGCACTGCATGTCAAAGGCCCTACCTCTCCTGATTCCAGAAGGACACTAGTGCTATTCATTTATAACTGCATACACTATTCTCTGTGGGTGAAAGCATGGATCAAATCTGTGCTGTGCAAGATGATACACTATACACAAAGCATTCTTAGGAATCCACAATTCTTCTAAGCAAGCCAAATCTGTCTCTCATCTCTGGGCCAATTTCCTTGGCTTTGACAACAGCAGTGACAATGGGATTAACCCTTTGCTAAGTGTAAGTGTGTGCTGGAGACAGACTAGAAGATTTACATGCTTGCTAATCCTTAAAGCAATTTACAGATGCAGCCTCAGAGATGCTAAATGACCTGCCTGAGGTATCAGGGCTGTAAGCAGCAGAGTCTAGGAGGATCACAGCCTGTCTGGCTCCAGGGACTGTGGCCTATCACTCCACTACACTAGCATTTGTGTTGCAGGCACTGCAATGTGTTTTACTGCATTCTTGTTTCTTATGGAAATCATTTCATTGTGAATCATTAGGAAAATATACTAATTACTAACAAGAAGCAGAGCAGACTCATTTAGAAAACTTAGGGAAGCTAAGAGAAAACATTTCAAATAGTTTCCTACTCAAAAAGCACATAGCCAGTATTTTGCATTATCCCTTAAGATTTTTTTTTCAATAAACATTTAAGTTTTAATTGTATCTACAAACATTTGGTCCTGGTAGCATCAACTACTATTTCAACTACTTTGCAAAGATGGTCCAAACATTTTCCTGTCAGCAAACATATGTACTCATTACATTTTTGACTCCTGCATAATATTCCATAACAAGGATACACCAAATGGAAAGCTTGTGCACAATATTACAACTGAGATAATAGCATCGTAATTGATATTTACTTCTTTATTCAATCTAAAAAGACCCTTGATGTCACCCTCTGGCCTCCATATGTGTGCATATGCATGTATGTGTGCATATGCATGTATGTGCACATACATATCTTGAATTCTCTGAATAGGTTACACTATTCAGGAGTCTTCAGACTCCTGGTCCTTGCCAACACCGTTGCTATGGTTACTTTTGACATATACTAATGGGTAGCTGGAGTTGACTTCCCTTGCCCTACCCTTGACACAACCTTGTCAGTACTTATTCTCCTTTTGTTTTTTAGTCGAGGACATTCTAATAGGCTTGCAGTGACAGCTCACTGAAATTTTGGGTTGTGTTTGCCTAAGGAGTAGTGTGACACTGTGAATCTTTTTCATTCAACTTGGCTATCTGTGCTTTCTTTGCAAAAAAAAGAAAACAGGCCTATTTAGGTCCTCTTACCAACCATTAGATGTGAATACACATCTCACTGACAGTAAGTTGTTGGAGTTCCTGACGTATTTCAGATGCAAATGTCTTTCCCGATGGACAGTTTGTAGATTATTTTCTCATTTCTGCTGGTGTCTTTTCATTGTGTTGTTTCTTTTGATAAGTGGAGGCTTGCAGCTTGATGAGATAAACATTTTTCTTGGTTTTGTTTTTATTGCTGTCCATGTCCTCTCCCTGGTCTCAAGGGATGGCTTTCAGTTTCTCAGTGTTGAGTTTGTCAGTACATGTGTATTTGTCATATATGGATTCAATGCTATTAGCTCCTTCATCGAAGCCTTCCCTATGAAGGAATGTTTTGTCTGTATTTGCTGAGGCATGAGTGGTTTTCAGCCTAGACTCTGCTGATGTTGATATATCACAGTCACTGGTCCATACTCAGCCTCAGCTCTCCGTCGTGGACCCACCTGTCCCTGTGGGAAACCTTCTCAGTGTGCCCTGTGGGAAACCTCAGTGTACCCTGTGGGAAACCTTCTCAGTGTGCTCTTGGTTTGGGCTTGCTACTGTGCTGTTCAGGGACTGTGCTCTGCCATCATTGGGAACACTGACTGGACTGTCATTCACTCAATTTCAATGGCTTATATGTATGGGTTCATCCATTTCTTCTAGATGACATGATTTTTTCTATATGTTTTATTCATGGAATTGTTGATTCTAGTAATTCTGTAGTGCCTATTGTGATGTCTCATTTTCCATTTACAATTTTGAGTCTTTTCTCATTCAGTCTATCAAATGACTATTAATTGTGTTTGTCTTTAAGCTCCTTCTTAATTCCATTGACTTGACCTTTACTTTAACCCAAGAAAACTATGAAGCCCCCCCCCACACACACCTTAGTAACTGCTTTTATTTGTACTGATTTTTCTTAAGAATAATTAATTATTCAACAGGTAGGGTGGTACAGGCCTTTAATCTCAGCATTTGGGAGTCAGAGGCAGGTAAATCTCTGAGTTTGAGGCCAGCCTGGTCTAAAGAGAAAGTTCTAGGACAGCCAAAGAAGCCCTGTCTCAAAAAAACAAAACAAAACAGAAGAGTAGTTATTCACAATTACTTATTTTTATTACCAATTAATTACTAATAATTAAGTAGCCTTCTGTAATGTTTTAAAACTGTTATTCTTTGCTCTTTGGGCATCTCACCTCCAAGCTTCCAAGTAAATCACACAGTCTTAATCTTTCTTAAGACTGGCTAACATTAGCTTGGCTTGTTTCTAGCCATCTTTTCTTAACTTAAATTATCCTGTCTACCTTTTGCCTCTGGGTGTTTTATCTTTCTCTGTTCTGTATACTGATGGGAGATGTCATTATGTATATATGTTTCTCATACTGGTTAATGAATAAAACACTATTGGCCAATAGGAAAGGAAGCTAGGAGGGGCTAGGAGACAAGGAGGAAATAGGAAGTAGAAAGGAGGAGCCAAGATGGAGAGTGGGAGAAAGCAGTGTGCCGGCCGGCTACCCGGTAAGAGAAATACATAGATCAGCAGAAATGGGTTAATACTTAAGACAGAGCTAGCCGATAAGAAACTAGCACTTGGCTAACAGCATTATATCAAATACAGAATCTCTGTGTGTTAATTGGGGCTGGTGCGGCGGCGGGACAAGACCAGCGGCGGCAGGCGGAAAAACCATACTCCTTACAGTATACATTTATATACTTCTTACTACATGGCTTGCTATGTATCTGGGTGGCTGGCCCCTGAGTTCCTCTGTCCCTCTTTCTCACTTACAGATCTTCTCTTCCCAGATTTCTCCTCCTATTTAACCTTTCTGCCTACCAGCCCTGTTCATCATTTCTCCTGCCTAGCTATTGGCCATTCAGCTCTTTATTAGACCAACCTGGTGTTTTAAACAGGCAAAATGACACAGTTTCATAGAGTAAAACAAATGCAACATAAAAGAATGCAACATATCTGTGATAAATGCTCCACAGCATAAACAAATGTAACACATCTTCAACTAATATTCCATGATAGCCTTACATTTTCTAGGTTCGTGGCATCACTTCCCATTTTTAATTTTGTTCTCATTTTTTCTTTTCTTCCTTCCTTCCCTTCCTTCTTTCTTCCTTTCTTTCCTTCTTTCTTCCTTCCTTTCTGTTTCTTTCATACCTCCTTGCACTGCAGGAGAACCATGCACACTTCCTTTCCTCTATCACATTCTAATTTTCTACAGGAGCCATTCTGTTGTTATATTACTGCTCTGCATACATATTTTAACCTCTTGTGTGTTTCTTGCTTCCTTTCAATATTTTTGTATCTTTTTTTCCCTCTCTATCTCTTCCTCCTCCCTTTCATTCCAAACTTCTGCTAATTTACAGAGATCTTGCAGTCTCATGACACAAGGTCTTGCTTACCTTTTCTGGGATCTTGAATCTATAGTTCCCCTCATTCTTAGTTGATATGGTGGCCTTAAAACTAAAATCCAAGCTTGTATAGCCAGTATTTTTTCATTCATGTTTTGCTGCTTACATCTTCTCCTGTGGACTACCTATTAGGAGAACCTGCATCATGCTAATAATCTTCCACATTCATCAGCTGCCCAAGAATGTCAATGCCTGACTATTGTGGAAGGATGTAGGGGAAATGATGTTTTATTGTAGCAGCTCTCAAGGTCCAGACAAGTGTTTCAGCTCAGATTTCTTGTTGGCTCAGTTCTTCGTTCACTTGATTCACAGATGTTGGTGGCAGAACTGAAAATGTCTTCTTAACTCTCATTGTACTGATTCTTTATGCAGAAGAGGGGATACACTGTGAGTTAAAGCTTGATATGAGATGCAAATATGGTTATCTTAGATTCTATGAATACTCATCTCTAATGCTACCATAATCTTTATCTATTATCTTTTCTGGATTCTTAGAGAGATGAGGAGTAATCATACTAAACACTTTTTAAAATCCATGTTAAGGGTCTCTGCTGTCCTAAATTTTTACATCTCTTTACTTGGGAAATAGTCAAGTCTTGTTAATCATCCAGATTTTTTTTTTTTTTACTCCTGGTTAATACAGACAGCATTTTGTAATCAGTTACAGTTTCCACAATAGATCTTACTAATTAAAAGTCTTTTGGGCTTACAACTCTCTTCAGTATTGTCCTCTAAGATTCTGAAACTGGGGCATTCATCACAAATTGCATTTCTCCTTTACTATAGGCTACCACTTAAACACTACCACCAGGGACCTCTGCAGAAGTTCAAGACACCAAACATGAATGGCAAAAAAGTCAATGAAATGATCCCTAATGATATTCTGCTATATTCATTGATTGGTGTTGCTGCCTAGCATGACTGTCATCAGAGAGGCTTCATTCAGCAACTGATAGAAACAGATTGCAGAGACCCAGAGCAGACCTGTGGAAGAGGGGGAGGAAGCACTGTAGGACCCAGTGGTATCAAGGACACCACAAGAAAACCCACAGGACCAATGAACCTTAGCTCATAGGGGCTCACAGAGACTGAACTGCACAGGTCTGACCTAGGACCTCTGCACATATATGAGAGTAGTGTAACTTGGTCTTCCTAAGAGACTCCTAACAGTGCCAGTAAAGGATGTCTCTGACTCTGTTGTCTGCTTTTGAGGCCCATTTCTCCTACCAGACTGCCTGCCTCATCCAGCCTTAATAGAAGAGGAGGTGCCTAGACTAATTGAAATTTGAGATACCATAACTGGCTGATATGCATGAGACATCTGCCTGTACCTGAAAAGAAACAGTGGAGGAGGAATGGGGGAAGATACTGAGAAGACATGGAAGGTTTGGTTGGGATATAAAATCAAACAAACAAATGAATAAGTTCATGCCATAAGAGAAGCATAGAACACTTCCTTCTACCTAGGTTTCTAATTTTCCACCCTGATTGCTCTAGTAGTAGCACCTTAATTTGGAAATTCCAGCTGCCTGGTTTGCAGCTTCCCCCTGGATTCCCAGAATCTACTTCACCTTGCTTACTGAATGATAAGGGATAAGAGTGATGCAAAAGTCCCCAGGGACCTGAGACCCTACTCCTGTGGTAACAGTGCCAATACTAGCTGAGTGTCACCTTCAAACCTGACTGCATCCCGACCCTACCAGGCTCTACCTCTGACCTCTAGAATTTGCTGAGCCTCTCTCTTTTGCTCCCTGATGATGAGAGTAGCTTTCTACAGATCTTTGCTTCTCTGTTCTCTGTGTTGATTTTGCAGGCTATGGACATGCTCTGGACTGACCATTATCTTGAATTCTCTGTTAAAATAACTGGTCTGTGTTCTAGTATCCTAGGTAGGGTGTCCTTCCTAAGTTTCTGTGAATATAGGCAATGCAAGGAAAGTGGGATCTCCACCTTACTTTTTTGAGATAGAGTTTCCAATAAGAAGGTACTGATTTAGCAAGACTGGCTGACCAATGAGCTCCCAGGATCCACCTCTCCTTTCCCTTCCTCCATTCCCAATGCTGGAATTTCAGGTGTATTGTTCTGCATTGCTCATTACATGAGTTCTGGGGATCCAAACTCACATCTTTATGCTTGCACAGCAAACATTTTATCCACAGAGCCACCTCCCCATCCAATATAATTTTTTGGCTAATAGGATATTGTGTGTGAGGAATCCTCACTTGTCATAGTAGAATACCATTCTCAACTCTTAAAAAAATGTTAGGGTGGCAGTTATAGGAGATGAATAAGTCTAGAGGTCTACTATAGGACACAAAGACTACAGCTAATATTGAATGTTGGAAATTCCCTAAGAATAAATGCATACTAATTAATTAATTAATAGACCTAAGAGAGAAGAAAGAAAATATTGAGTGATGGATAAGCTTTGCTTGATGGTAGTGATCATATCAGTAACTATATATGTATATTTGTGTATCACCTAGAATTATTAAAAAATAGCTTTTAAAATACCACATAATTTTTAATCTTCTAAATAGGTCATAGCATATTCTTCCTGGGGAGGGAAGCTTGAACCTAATGCAACATAAATCTTGCTAGTGATCAATTCCTTAGTCATATTGCAAATATGTGCTCCATGGCAATGGCTGTCAGCTGACAGTCTTGTCATTTGGCTGGGAAAGCCTTTCAGACACAGTAGAAATATTATGATTCTTACACAAGTATCATCCTCAGACAAGTGCTATGACTTTCCGTATAGTAAATAACAGTTGTGAGAACAAGAATTTGTCTTGGCCCAGAACAGGCGACCCCAAGGCATAAGTCATTATATAGTGGGTTTGTAGAGACTGGCTGGGGGGCACACTCCTTTAATCCCAGCACTTGGGAGGCAGAGGCAGGTTCATATTTGCAATTTCTAGGCCAACCAAGGCCACATAGTGGGACCCTGGCTAAGAAAGGAAGAAAGGAAAGAAAAGAGAAGAAGAGAATGAGAATGAAAGAAGGGAAGGAAGGAACAAATGAACAAAGGGAAGGAGAGAGGAAGGACAGGAGGGGGAAAGGGAGGGGAGAGAGGGATGCAGGAAGGGAGGAGGAACAAACTAGAAATTCACACAAAACAACTGTTTGTTGTGGGAATATTTTAAAATAGCCACCAGCCATACCCCTCTACAGGTTGGTAACTCTTTTTTGTTCCTTCAAATGAGATGTTCAAGCTTTGGCAGATTCCCAGAACAATCTGAATTCATTGAAGGATTTCCAAAACATCTTAAGGAGATCAATTTCTTACAAACTTCAATACAATAAATTTTTAATGAATGGGTCAGCCTATCCTTCCTCAAGGAACAAGACACTAAGGTAATACACAGGCAAAAGCTTTAAGAAAGTTAGAAACAAAAAACAAAACAAAACAAACAAACAAAAAAAAGCAGCAGGACTCAACAGGAGTTGAGGTTCCATTGTAGACTTTAGAATTACAGTTGGTATAAAGATGGTTCCTGTAAAGACATCCTTAATTAGTCCCTTTACCTTCAAACTTCAAGCCACCACCAAATTTCTTGTTATCTTGCATAGCTGACACTCCTTCCATTTACTTACTCCTTAATGATCAGCATTTTAGAGTTGGGAGGTAAACAAACTATCATGAAGGAAGATGAATACTAGAGATGTGACAGTTAGAGACCTCTGGGGCAGTTAGAGACCTCTGGGGCAGAGACAAACTAGACCTCATGGATTGCCATTTCACTGCCATGGTCTTCTACGTTCAACTGCCATCCGCAAACTCATTTGTGTTGGCACTAAGAAAGTACAGTCAAGGGAGACCTGGCTTCCCGAATTTACCTTCTGGCCTTCTTGTCCAGTGTCTATTTCCTTACAGCTCTCATGGCCTTCCAGGTATACAGGGTCAACCTTCATTGCACCGTGCTGATGGCCCAAGCATGTTTTCTGCCCGAGGTTTTTTTGCTTGCCCCAAACCAATACTCTCCCTTAATTCTTCCAAGTAAGAATGAAATCACCATTGACTTAACTATATTGATGGATTTGCCCACTCTGGCTCTTTCCTGGACTCATTGTGCTGTTGTCACTACTTTTCGAAGGGCTGTGTAAATAGTACAGTTCAGTTGATGGTTTAGTGGCATTTGTTCAGTGGTCAGCAAGGATTTACGGAACATCCCATGACAAACCCAATGGGGTTTAGAAGGCACAACCTGTGATAGTCTGATTTACTTGTTGATGTCCCACTGGAGGCTACAGACTACCAGAAAACAGGACAATCTCATTTTGTACACATTCCCACTGCAGTACCATTTGAATCAAAATTTAAATCTACCAGGTAAGATTTAAATGTACACTTTGTGAAATCTGTGGGATGAAAGTTAACTTTGTCAGACAGAAAATCAGCCAACAGAGCTAGTATAGAAACAAATTAATCGTTAGTAAGTAAATGCTTTTCAGTATCTGAGCTGTAAGTAGTATCTATTATTTACCCAAGTCATATCAAGGCATCTCTTTTTGTTATATTTGTTTTTATTTGAGATCATCATTTTGGCTTAACTGTTACCTATGAGAAGAACAAATGAGAAAAGGAAAGCTATCAAAGCCCTATGTCAACATGCCGCCTACATGACCTGTTTTGTAGGTTTGGTTTGCCAGTGTTCTGGCAAATATACTATATACTTATTATAATTAAGTACCAAGCAAGGCACTCATTAAAAGTATATCATTTGGGTGTTTTAAAAAATATTATAATTTTTTTAAAGAAACAAAAATTTAACAATCATAGTACAGTGATGTGAGAAGTGAGCACCAGAGGGAAGGCACTTTTCAGAAAACATCTGGCCCATGTGAAGAACTACTGAACTCTGTTCTTCAGGAGAGATACAAACCCTGACAATCCAGGAAATGTAAATGCAACATGTGCTAAACACAAGACTGCCTGGATTTTTGCAGGGATGAATACAGGAATGTGAATTGGATGTCTTTCTTTTCTGTGAACTGGGGGGGCATGCATCACCATTCTTCCGTTCTACCTCATGAAAGCATGAAGCTTTCCCTTCATGTTAAAATATATTACTTAACATTTGCGTGTGTCAACACCACATTAGGCACTTTGAGAAAACAAAATTAGCCATGTTTCCTGCTTGGTGGATTTGTTTACTAAGTATCAGACTAAAGCAAAATGCTATACCATTCCTCCATGCTGAGTGCTCTATATAGCAGTATCTTCTCTTAATTCTGCAATTAAATCACCAAGGTGTATATATATATATATATATATATATATATATATATATATATATATATATTTAATACAAATTCAAAAGAATACTCTTTAATTTAACATAAACCTTTAGAACTTGGTTTGGGCACATTCCACATCTTATTCTGTTATAGAGCAAGTGACTAGATTTAAACTAAAAACATATTCAGTGTGGGTCTCGTCACAAAGCAAAAAAGAGTTTTGTGAACTCTGGCCTTATACATATTCTTGTAAGTGGGGCATTTAGCAGAGAGCTTACATCTTGCATGCCATGGCATAGTTTGCACCATTTAAACAAGGCAATGAGAGAAAGATTCTGAAGAAAACGAACATAAACTGCTCCAGACATGGCTTGTTTTGCCATGTAAGAATTTTTACATGCTGTAGGCTAAGACACTTTGTGGGTGTTGGAGATGCAATGCAGGCACAAATGCACATGCTTAGACTGATCAAGCTTGCTTCTTTATCCAATGATGAAAGCATACACTCAAGTGTCAATCTTAAATCCAAAAACTTGTTTCTTTCCGGAACCCCTCACGTGCTACATTTTCAGCTTTATCAAAGATCCTTCAGACTTTTGGGTCTGCTAGACTAACTCTCCTCTAATAAATACATTCTAATCAACTAGATTAATTAGTCTAATTAGCTTGGTATTTCTTCCTCTATACTTAGAACATGAAAAGTTCATAATGTTCAAATTAATAATTCAGCACTGATTCCTAAAGTCTTCTTTAAAAAAAAAAAGAAATTTAATAGTGGCAGGAGTTACAAGTTCCGAAATATTATAATTAAGCAAGCAGATGCACATTTTGAAACAGTGCCTCCATGGATATTAACATGTCCTCAATAAATTCCTGCTGTAGTTTGATTTGGGGTATAAATTTATGAACAAAAATAACCAATAGACATTTATCAGCATACACTGATTGCTAAAAGGGTCTCAAATTATTTTTTTCTGTGTGTTGTTCAACCACATTATTTTATATATTGACTTGGGGTTTGGAACAAAGTCATTCAATTATTCAATTGGTCAGCCTTAGTCATGAACCTTAAGTCTAGTTCAAAGGGTCAGTTTCCTGGATATTTTACACATATATTCTGGGATGTTAGGCCCAGAAAGCTCTTGTTCCTATTGAATCCAGGTTAGAATTTCAGGGACAAAAATAGATCTTGCTTGAAGATATCAGGCCTTGAAATGGTTTCTGGATACTTTTTAACCAGAGAGTGTAATACTTTCTCAGAACAAATACTCGTGAAATTAGATAATTTCATTTTGCAAACAATCTGGAAAAGATTTGGAAGAGGAGCGAGAGGGGGAGAAGCCGGGTGGTGGGAGGCATTTGCTTGTGCTTTCTAGCACAGATTCTGAGTTTTGCCTTGAGATGTTTACAATTGAAATAATCAAAAGGTAATCATATTACCTAACTTTGGATAGAAAATGTAAACTAATTCTGAATTTCTAATCCTCCTACCCTTCCTGCTAAATCTACAAGTTACCCTAATGGACACAGCACATGATCCAAGGTTGAAAACCACCTCCCCTACTGAGCCCTTATAAAGTGTCTGTAGTGGAGGATTGCCACAGGGTCATATGTCACCAGAAATGCTCATCAGAAGGTCACCAGCAAAAACAAAGACTACCAACACAAAACAACATTACTCAAAGCCATAGTTTGATATTGCTAGGGTTTTCTTAATAGTAAGGAAAGCAAGCCTTGGGAGAGTTCGATTCTGGAATGTTTGTCTATATTACAATTATTCAAATGAGACAAAATTTATTGTCTAGGATCCAATCCCTTAAATAACACATACACTTCCATTTCAAAGCAATGTACTAGGTCAGCAAGATGTCCCAATGGGTAAAGGTGTTTGTCAGCAAGTCTGAACATCCACGTTGGGCCTTGGTGGAAAGAGAGAATGACTCCTTCGGGTGTTCTCTGATTTCCATACATACTTGCTCATTTCCATTTACACGTTTTTGTTGATTTGTTTGGGATAGGTTAAGTTTAGCTTTTCCAGACAGGGTTTTTCTGTGTAGTCCTAGCTGTCCTGGAACTCACTCTGTAGACCAGGCTGGCCTTGAACTTATAGGAGCTGCCTGCCTCTGCTTTTGTCCAAAGTCTCTTGGGACATCAACATGTAAGAATAAGGAATGTAATTTGTGATGCCCTTGTTTCTGCTCTTCTTGGCAGAGACAGATTTCTTAGTGTATTTCCTCAGGCTGAGTGGTAAATGGATAAAAGCATGTTCTGTTTGTTTTGAACAAAAGGTTAGATATAATCAGAAAGAGAGATTGGATAATTTTAATGACTGCCTCAATCTTCAAGTTATCACCTTTGTTTTATGCACAAGGAATGTACTTATATATACTTACTAGACAACGTCTGTGTCTTATATGTATTACTAGAGCAAAGCTGTGTCTGTGTGTTGTTCCAGGAGGCAGACCCTTAGGGTTAAGTATTTCAGCCATCTTAAAGTTAAACTTGTACAATCAACTGTAACTTGAATTTTGAAATACCATCAGATGAGTTCAGAAAAATCTTCTGCTAAGATTCCAGTGTGACCCACTAATAAGGACAATGTTATTACACAACTGTGTATGTAAATATGGACCTCTTGGAACAGTTATTTAAAATGGTAGCCTAGTCACGAGGGACAAATGTAAGCGTTTACCAGTTTCTTACACAAGGTATGTAGGGGGTAGAGATGATTTTTCAGGGTCCCAACAAAGTAATTTTAGATTGAACACTTTGTTTTACAAAAGAAGAAGAAAAAAACCTATGCACATCTCTATTCACGATATGTGTGTGGGTGGTATAGTTTGGGAAACCTAACAAGAGTATGCTTGGTTATAACCTAGGCAGCGAAGCAAAGCATTTAAAAATACTGTCAAAGATTCTGGCAGGAAAAACTGTATAAATATATTGCAGACTCAAACACAAGTGAGCTGGTTATAAAAAGAAAAGAAACTGCAAATGAAAACCTCAAAACTTCTGCCATCATGATGAAATAGATTGTATAAAGGGAAGTCTTATCACAGTCTTCAGAACCTCCTTCCACTCAGTTCTGAAACCTGACGACGCCATCTTCCACTCATGTGATTGGCTGACCAATCTTCACATAGTTTGTGAAATCATTTATAAGGCTACCAAATGTCTTGGGAACTTTTTCCTCTAATCACTTCTGAATCCACCCAAATTGGTTTTAAATTATTCCATGTGCAATGGTAAATTTTTATTACAAACATTTTTTACTCCAATTTTAACACAGATATGTCAGTTTGAAGTCGAAATAATTAGATCCTACGTGGTTTTTGAGACAGTACATTATTTTATCAGAAATCCTATCCCTTCCTGGCAAAGATGTGAAGGTTTATGTCAATTTCAAGTTAATTTATTTCATTAAACAGCTCATTCTGTGCTTGGAGGTGTGTGATTTTCAAACACAAACATGCATATATGCAAGAACATCAATTACACTCTGCAATGTGCCTTTTAAAGTGTATATCTTCTTTTTAACATCTTTCTATGAATAATATCCGGCATCATGAACCTTGAACACTGATGATTCTGGCTAACGCTTTTATCCTTTGCTTGAAATTACAGGATCAGTCTAGCCAGAATTTATGAGAACCAGACCTCAGACCTCACATAGCTCACATAGTAGACCATTAGGCATCTAACTACCTCTGAACAATTTCAATGCATTATCTTGCCTTTTCCCTGGGGCACAAACTTCACTCGTCCATACTTTTAATATATTTTGTCTGCATGAAGCAGATCGAGTTATTACATGCCGGCAGATCACAACTTACAGACATTTCATTGCCCTATGACAATGCAGTGACCACCTCTGTTCTCCGCCCCAACGTGCAGCCAAAGGGGGATTGTCAATACTGCAATGACTATAAATTACCTGCTGGTTTATGGAAAGTCTATCGGTAATTTTGCCTAAACAAGTAGCCATTTTCACACAGTCCCACACACAGACCTTCACTGAAGGACTACCATGTCCCTGCACTTCTTTTTTAATCGTTCATCCTTTCAGACTGCCTATCAAAAAAATCTTAGATAAATGACAACCATCTAAATTTTATTTCCTCCAGTGTGACTTTCACCCCTTAAATGTCTTTTGTCTTTATTTGGTTTTTTATTTGCAGATTTCTGAGACTTCCAAGCTAAGAATTCATTTGCTCATCACAGAAAATATTAGTGATCCATATTTTTAAATTAATTGATCTTTGATCTCTGTTAAGCCTTTTACTCATTTTGCAAAGCCATTATGCTATTTTCTTTCATTAATTTTCTTCCTCTTCACAAGCTGAACGGGAAATAAGGATGATCCTAGCCTGTCCCTAGAGATTGTTCATCAGCTAGCTCAATTTACAGCTCTTAAAAAATGACAACCACAAAAAATGGAGGCAGGTGCATTTAGGAATATCATATTTTATCAAACATATTGTTACTATTATTATTGTGATGTATGAACAGAAAGATACAAATTTTTCTCGTTTTACATGAGTTTTTTGGTTAATTTTTTTTGTTAGCTATGCTGGTGGCTAGTTACTGTTTCTAATCTGATCTGTCTACATGTGCGTATGTAAAATATGTGTGTCCATGTGTCCATGTGTGTGTTTGTGACTATGTGTATGTATTCATGTATTTTTGTCTGTGTGTGCATGAGTGTATTGAACCTACTGATTAATAACCATGCTACTTTTATCTCCAATAAAAGCTTGGGAAAGGAAGAGCCAGTCACTGTTATCTAAAACAATTTTCTCATTTGGTTCCAAACTAAAACAAATGGCTGTGAACCGTCATTAGTCTCACTGACTAAAATTGTTTTGATGGAACCCAGCCTTCCATTCTGTTGACAAGCATCTCAGTTCTTTTCAACAGCTCTGGGTGTCCACAGTGAAGAATGCAGAACAGTCATCAGCCAGGAGGCCAAGGTCCCTTGGTGACAATCTACAGAGCTACCAAAGATCCAATTCCCCTCACCCTTCTTTTATCTGCCCCTATGATAACTAATAATGTAAACGAGTCTTTGCTGCAGGTTGGATTCTCTTTGCCTCCCAACTGACACTATGAAATCTCCAGCCTAATTATGCGTTTCCCCAGAACAAAGTCAGGGAGCTGAAGAGAACGTGAAAAACTTTAACAAGATTTTCTACAAACGACAAACATATTTCTGTCTTACTACTCCATCAAATCTCATGTCCTTAATTTCCACCAGTATATAAGATGCGCTGATGGGGGAATCACGTGAAACCCTGGCAGCTGACCTGACTTTCCTGTGCTCCCATTGTTGATTGGCCTTCTAGAGCAGACTGGTCTGAGGCTAAGACCTAATCCACCTGCTTTCTTCCTCATTGTCTCATCAGCTAAGGATAATGTACATGAAATCATCCTAAGGTTGCATCTTTGCATTTCAGCCTCCAGAGGCTATTCACACTCCAAGATTTCCCTTGCATCTCCTAACCTTTCCAAAACCAGACAGCCAAACAGAGCTGCCATCCCAATGGGAAGCCTGAGGGGTTTGGAAAGTGAATACCTACCACGGGCTGGGAAGTTCAGAGTGAGGGGCTCTCACAGAGACAGCTCAGGGATTCAAAAGTTGAAAATAAAGGGTCTATTTTGAGCCCTGCCTTGAGCATGTTGCTCTTTTTACAAAAACTGCCAGATGTGAGAGGAAAGACTGCTTACTTTGTGGTGTGTTTGAAGAATTCTTAATCAGAGAATCTGATTAAGGCTAAGAATGAAAGTCAGCTAACAGCTCCTTTAAAACAGAATAAAGCAAATAAACATACTGTGCTGAGAAGCTCGGAGGAATTCTGGGTTAAATTTTGTTGTCTGCCTTTAAGCTGAAAAGCACCTCTACCTCTTGCCAGGAAGCAAAGGCATTTTGCTAACTCTGAGTTAGGAAGGATGGGGGATCCCGGAGTAAGGGAATTAGGAGAGTACATGTATGATGGACGGTCCAGAATTTCTGCTGATTCTCAAGGTATGTCTCCAAACATACATGCCAAGGTGCTGTGGTACCCAGGTCCTTGGCTTCAGACCACTAGCAACCGAAAACTCATCACCTCAGCAGACAGCTCATTCCACACTCAGATAACTAACTTGTGTTGCAAAAGTGCTGACTGAGGTCAAGCCGAAACCTGCAGCTCTGACCTTCACTGAGCCTCATCCCATTTTCTGACACATTCCAGAGCAAGCCCATGTCCCTTCATATACAGGGTGACTTGTCAAGCACTTAATGATGACTCCAGTTTGCATATCCCTGTTCCTTTGTGCCCTTCCTCACATCATAGACCTTTGGGGAACATCACCTGGCTGGCCATTTTCCTCATGGTAGCTTCAGGTTGCCATTTTCTCCCTTTGAGGTTGGAGCTGTTGGACCCATGTCAATCTGAGCAGAGGGATTTTCTGATGACATGCTGGATACATTCATTCCCTCTAGATACTACTGCACTCACTGCCAGCTAAACTCCCTCCTCCTGTCACACAGCTCTTGATACCTGTTTGTATTATTGACTTCTCATACTTAGTCTTTATATTTTATCTACAATTTGATCTTGTTAGAAGTGGTCCATCATTTTGAACCTAGGGCAAACCTTCTGGCAGTAGGATGGGTATGTGGTTCTCACAGTGAGGGATGCACATTGCTCTCAGGGCTTCCTCATACCAACTCATTACATTTCATTGGCATGAGAGCCCTGTGAGGTGGGCATGGCCCTCTTCAGTGTATCCAGGAAACCAGGGCTAGAAGACTAAAAAAATGGCTTCTTTCTCCCTTTCTAGGATGTGGGGAAATGATTCAAATTTCACAAATCTGATTGCACCTGAGCTTTGCTGTTGTTTCTCGGGGTTTCTTTGGCTTCTTCTCTTGGCATTGAGCATATTCGTTTTCTCTTCCTTAAGCAGAAACCAAACAGAATCATAAATGTCTTCAATCATTCATCTTTCTAAAAGTGATGGTATAGAGCTAAGCCAAAAATAAAGTTCCTCTGAGCTTGGGTGGCAATAATTGTCTCTCTCTCCCTCTCTCTTTCTCCCCCCCCTCTCTCTCTCTCTGTGTGTGTTTTCCATGTACACAATTATCACTTTTCACCTTGCTCACAGACATTCACTGGTACACACACACACACACACACACACACACACACACTGTACTGTAAACCAGACATTGGGCATCTAGAAAAGAACCAGACATGGTTGCCATGGCAATGTTGTCAGAGGCCAAGAGGCCTGGTTTAATTGCTTATGGCAAACTAATACTAACTCTTGACAATCAGTGGTTCTCTTCTCTAAAGGAGGGATTGAGCCAAGCAAATGTGGAAAGAAAGGATGCTCAAGTGGTATGTCCCTAAGTAAGAGACTCACAGACCTCAGTCTACATCAAGCAACCTCTACTAACTGCTAAGTGTTCACTTTCAAGAAAAGAAGGTCAAGGTTTGCATTTCTTCAGACACGTTAAGGGTTCTCCCTTCTTTGTAGTCAGCAGCTTACAATACAAGCCAAACACGTGCAGAATTCACTCAAAGGATGAATCAAACCCCATCAAAGTGGGATTTGAGTGTTAACTGTGGAATACCATTCTCATCAACTGAGCAACCTCTGGGTGCCTGGCCTGTGTAGAGCATTTGGGTTTAATGTAGTTCTCATAGTCATTCCATGAGGAGTCAAATTTTGAGTGGCCTTTGGAAAAAAAAAAAATGTAAAACTTTTTTGGAGGGGGTACCTGTAAAAAAATAAAAATGCTTGGGGAAATTATGTCATACAACTAGCAAGTCAAGAGTCACCAGACCAAAATCATCTGACTCCCAAAGCGACAGTCTTCCTACCTCCCACACAGAAACAAGTTGAACATTTTTTTTTCATTTTGGTCTTCAAATGCTCATTATTCATCAAGGATGTATTTTAAATGTCAGGAGAAAAATAAAGGAGAAAATTGGGTATAGTACCCTCACTCTCATAGCCAACAATTTGTTCAGGCTTCAGTTGCTCATTGGATTCAATCAGTGGGACACACCTAGAGCAAACGCTTTAACATGATAGTCAGAGCAAGAGGAGGAAGGTGTGGGCAAGAGAGAGCAAGGGGGTGGGGGAGGTGTAAAAGGAAACAAATTCCAATGATGTACATGGTTCAAAATTTTATGAGACCTATTATCTAATACATACTCTAAAAACAGACAAATTAAAAAAAAAAAAAAAAACCAGTCTAAGCGTGTTGGCACATTGTTTCTATGGTCCTAGCACATCGGTTATAGAGGTGACAAAATCACAACATGAAGGTCATCCTTGGGTATGACTCATCAACAAACCCACCAACAGTGAGTTTGAGGTTAGCCTTAGCTGCTTCATGACACTCAAAGAAAGCTAACAGAAAATGTGTTCTGTCTTTGGCTCTCCTTACCAGCAATCATACACGGAGGCCAGTCTAAACTCAGCATGAAGCTGTCCCTTTCCAGAGTCCATAACAAGGAGCTATTGCTGAGGCTGGATGGATTCCCCTCTTTCACAGTCTTGGTGGCATCTCTAGTAACTCACTCCGTGGAAAACTGTCAACCTCCTCACTTCTCTTCAAGAGTCAGCCCCAGTCTGGCTTGATGGTGGCCTCATCACTTAAAGCAGCCTCCCCTTTCTTTCCTCTTCGTATCTAATTGCACCTCTTCACATTCACCCTCCATTTGCCAATTTCAACTTCTGGTGTGGACCTCTGACTTCCTCACTCCTTCCCCTTGCAGCTCTTCCCCGCCCCAATTTGAGTCCCCCACATCGACTCCTCAAATCATCAGGCTCTACATTTGTACGTCTTTTCTCCATACTCATTACTGTGCTTGAGGGTGACCTCTTCAAAAGAATGTTTTCTCAGCCCTGTTCCATGTCCCTGCCCAGCTAGCATCCTCTCTATTTTCATAGCTCTTGAAAGAGGAGGTCACTTCCGGACCCCCTACTCAGCCCTTCCCTCCTTACAATGTGCCTTCTGCCCTTGTCACTCCACTGAGACTCAACAGACCCAAAGGTCACCAATGACTTCCTCATGGCCAAATGCATTGGTATTTTCTCCCATTTGACCCTTGGCCTTCCCTGTAGACCCCAACAACTGTTGGCTATACATTTCTTTTTCATTAATATTTGTTTAGAAATTACCTTATGTTAGTTACAAGATCACGTCTGGATTCAGACTCAGAATATGTGTTTTCTCAGTTTTTCCTAGTTTTCTGATACTGTCTTAAGTCTCGCTAGTTCTCCTTGTAATACACCCTTTCCCAAGGATCTGTCCGGGTCTTCTTTTCCATGCTCCTGGCTCACAACCTGAAACCTCTAGCCATTACCTCTGGGATGATACTGAATCTCCTGTTCCAGCCCTTCAACACATCAGTCCTGCATTTCAGAAGCCACAGAAAGCCTCAGCCTCTGAGCACTTACACATGAACTCTGATTTGCTCACAACCCATTCCTCTTATTTTAATGGCTATCAGCATGGCAATAGTAAAGTCCCACATTGTAGTAGCATTTTGGGTTACACACACACACACACACACACACACACACACACACACACACACACACACGACTCAAGTTCACTCATACGAAGATAAAATGAAGATGTTCCTGTAAAACCTCTACAATTTAGGCAACATGAGTAAATACTATTTACTATACTTTTGGTTTAATATTTAAAATTTAATACATTATAGTATTTTAACCTATACTTATCCATTCCAATAGTTTGGGGAATCAATAGAATGCAAGTCACATTTTCTAGTATGTTTTTAAACTATGTTATCCCTAGAATCTGAATACTTCTTAAATTTACTATTCATAAGTAATATACTTTCCATTATTTTCTCTGTGTAGCTTTGGCTGCGCTGGAACTCACTCTGTAAGCCACGATGACCGTGAACTAACAGAGATCGGCCTGCCTCTGCCTCTGCCTCTGCTGGAATTAAAGTCATGTGCCACCACCTCTCAGTTTACTCTCCATCTTTTTGAGAAACAACCATGTGATGGTACAAAAACCTCTTAAAAATATTTCCCTTCCTGAATCTTTTGAACTTTCAACCAAGCTGATTAAATGCTTCCAAACTAACCCTTAAGTATCATGACAGCGTCCTGGCACCTTCTTGTACAAATTCTCCTCCATCCAGCCCTATCTAGCACCTTTAACCAAGCTCGTCTCTAGACTGAATAGACCTGACTACCCAGCATCATTTCTTGATGCTTAGACCACCTCATCTCAGACTTTCTAGAACCACAATGTCTTCTGATCACCATTTCCCACACTTTGCCTGTCTTTGCTGGCCCTGTGCCTCACCCCATCCATCACCTGCCCTCAAAGTCTTCCTTCCCCTCCCCATCTGTGGCCTCCTCAACTATTCACTAATTCCCTCAGCTGGAAGCAATCTTTCTTCCCTCCAGCTTCTTCCTGTGCCCCTATGTTCCTTCTGACACCTTTGGTTTTCCACTCTTAATTTTGCTCTATCAACATGTTTTCTCTTGCTTATGTGTTTAAATTCTTTTGAGTGCAGGCTCTAGTGTCTACTTTTCGTCTTCCTATCATTGAGTGGGAAAAGCCCATTAAATACTGATTGACCAAATGAACATACCAATAAGGTTACATTTAGAGACATTTCAATTAATGCAGTTGTCTAGTACACATCTATTTCTAACACTTCTTCTGTGCTTTGATGGTGGAGATGTGGGAGAGGAATATTGATCTTATGCTGTACATCTCGGATAACCTTTGCCTACCTTGACCTTCCAAAGAAAGCAAAGTATTTTCATCATCCCAGGGGAAGAGCAGCTGTTGAGAGTGACAAATGAATTTTGCTAATTTGGCTTGTGTTTGTGTGTGTGTGTGTGTGTGTGTGTGTGTGTGTGTTTATAAGAAGTGCTAGAAGCAAGTATTTCCAAATGCAAGATTTTATTTTTTTCTGAGCTGTCCTTCCAGTGTCTAACAAAACAATATGGAAATGTCATAAATGGTCTCTTTGGAGGGCTTACACATCTCCAGGGAGATGCTTTTTTGAGTAACTTGACCACAGCTGTGGGAGTGCTCTGAGCTCCCCTGAGGTTAGTGTGGTACCCTCCGAGGGATGTGCTCAGGAGGGCAATGGGTGCCCCCTAATTATTCTCTTTCAGCAGAGACTCTCCTGAATCTTTTCATCTTGATGAACCAGTGACTTTGTGTAGCCCCCAACTCTGGAATTACATCTCAGGAAGCTAGAATCTTTGTGTGTGTCACTTTGGTTCAAATACAATGCTAGCATGTCTTCCAGTCTGAGAAAAAGACCATTAGATTAATTTTTCATTTTACTGTTTGCTGTTAATAATTTTAGGCTTCAATATAATTCCACACATTAAATTTATTACATTAGAATTTATGAGAAGGAAGGCAGATATAAAAAAATAAACAAACAATATCACCAACAAAACAAAAGGACACAAGGTTTATGCCACTTAGAGGTCAAAGTGTCTCCTCACACAGAATGTCAACAGATATCTGCCAAAGGCAGTTTCACACAAATGCCAATCAGACATTTCCTGCCCTAGGAAACTTTTGGAAACTTCCCCTCTTTCTGAATTCTTTCTGGAATAGCTTCCCACAGTAGCCTATGCTATAGGCTGAGTGTCTTTGTGCTCTGAAATCCCTGTGCTAAAATCCCAGTCACCAATGGAAGCATGCGAGGAAGCCAGCCTTTGACAGGTGGCTGGATGAGAGTCCTACCCTTAGAACTAGTGAGAGCTTTCCTATCTACCCTTCTGCCCAGGAGGTGGGCTCCTGAAATACACTGATTATCCTGGTGCTAGGATGTTAGACTTCTCCGTCTTTCAAACTGAGAAACGCATCAGCAGTGTTTGAAAGCTTCCTGCTCTAATGTGTGTGTTTGGAGGAGAAAACAAACCAAGATGGAATATAAAAGCAACCCAAGTTTTCTTTGTAGTGACTCTTGGGAACCCTACACTGGTTCTAGGAACTCTAGAACTATTATATCCCTTTATTTGTTGATCATGCCTAGTAGCTTCTTCTTACCATCCCCAGATCTTAAAGCAGAGGAAGATATCTGTATAGATGCCTTAGGGTAACTACAGGCTCACACTACCCAGAAAGCAACCACCTTTCTCATTCTCAGCTCATGCATGCTGCCATGTTGAATACTGTCAAGGATTCTAGCTGTAAACCTCAGCTATGATGTTCAGGTACAAAACAGGCCAGGGAGGTCTGGGCCATCATTGCTCTAGGCATTACCAGCTGATTCTTGAAGGAAGATGAAAATGATCTGCCCAGATGTCAAGAAATTCACAGACTCAGAATAATAGAACTGGAAATGGCCTGGGCAGATGGCTCCCTTGTGCAAGTCTGCATGTCCAAGGGACCCCACACGCTGCATGTTCAGTTGCTTGTTCTTTATATGTGTCTATCCACACCTCTGCCCCCCAGGCTTGCTGTCCCTAGCACTTTGACACCCCAGCCTGAGAAATTTCCCAGATAAGACAATTCCTAGATTCTATCAGAAAAAGCCAGGCAGATCCTTGCACAGGGTTAGTGGGTTTTGAGTCACAGAGCCCATGTGTGATTCACAGGGACAGGACCAAGAGCCTGAAGCAAAGGGAAACCCTGCATAGCCTCTGGTAGATTTTACTAGGTGCTCACCAAGAGCTCGAAGAAGACATCCAAGAAAACCATGGTAAAAGGTTGGCTGCTGGAAGCTGATTTTATTTCCCTCTTCAGCATAATTATTCACAAGTACACTGTTAAAATGTGAGGCCTCACTAGACCGATAGCTGGGAAGCCAGCATGGGACTGACTCAGGCCCCCCTGAATATGGGTCTCAGCCAGAAGGACTGAGCAGTCTAAGGGACCTCAGACAGTGGAGCCAGGATGTATCCCTGGTGCACAAAAGGACTTTGCGAACACATCCCCCATGAAGGGATAACTGCCTTAATCTAGAGACATGAGAGAAGCCCTAGTCCCTACTTCACATGACCTGTCAGATCTACATGACCCCAAATGGATGGCATTCCCTACATATGGAATTGGGGTGGGGGGATGGAAGGGGAGGCTGGTTAGGGTGCATGTGAGAGGGCAGAGAGGGTAAAAGGGAGGGAAAGAGGGAGGGAGGGAAGAAGAGAGGGAGGGAGGAAGAGAGGGAGGGAGGGAGAGAGGGAGGGAGAGGGAACTGAGATCGACATGTAAAATAATAAATTAAATTAAAAAAATGCTTTGACTCAAAAAAAAAAAGAATGTGAGGTCTCGTCATGATTTTATCTCCAACCCTCCACCCTCACCCTGGGCAAAGTGGGCTTTGTTGTAGGTTTTCACCCAGTACTAAGCTGAGAGGCAAAATCAAGAACATTTTCAGGAGAAGCAGTCAGGGAGAAAAGTGGACAGTGGGTCATCAGGGGTCTCAGGTAGCTTAGAAGAAACTGAGCCAAAGGATAAGACCCATGAGGAGCCAGAACTTTTGGGTGGCAATGAAGAACTTGGCCCTAGCCTTCCTTGTGTTAAGTCCTTTGGTCCTGTCACTCTGTCATCCCAGGCACTGTGCCCTCAAATCCCTCCATATCACCATATAAAGAAAACTTGATTCCACAGCATTTCAAAAGATGTGGCAATTCACTATGCATATAGGTGAATGAAGGAATCTATTACATGCCTCTTCTAGAGGTTTTCGTAAAGCATTTGTGGGTCCCTTGAAAAGACCCCAGTCACGTTATTTTTTTTTTTATTTAAGTATAACCATCCCTTGTTCTGAGTATTTCTCCATATTAGCTTTTAAATAAGTAAAATTTGCCTGAGTGTTAGATTTTATTACTTTGACTGCTAATTTTTCCCAATCAGCTAATGTTTTTGAACACTGTAGTTTTGTTTATTTTCTTATTGATTTACTCATTTATTCATGAGTGGTTTCCTTGATGTATGTTTGTGTAGTATGTGCACGCAGTGTCCTCAAGGCCAGAAGGCCATTTTGGATCCTCTGAATCTGGAGTTATAGGTAATTGTTAGCTACCAAATTGGTGCTGGGAACTGAACCCAGGATCTCATGTCAGTTGAGCCATCTTTCGAGCCACAAACACTGAGTTTTAATACCATCTCCCCCACCATATGATTCAATCATGTTGTTAAAATGTTATCAGAAATGAAGATACTTACAAAGAAGTTTTACATTAAGCCACTGCCTGGTAGTCTCTTCCTCTAATGGACAACAAAGTTGGAGCCATTGTATCCATATAACTAAATCTCACCTAATATAAGTGGTTACAAGTTTTTATTATCTTGAGAAATTTAAGATACCATCTTATATAACATTTGGGGACTCTTTTTTTATCTCCTGCATCATAGCCTGACTTCTGGCTTATAAATCATATCGTATCACCCCCCCCTTCCTTTTTTTTCATTATCGCCTTGGCCTCTTTTCTACATAGATGTTTACTAATTAAATGTCTCCTTGAATCCCTCAGGCCAGTGTCAACAAGAACTTTTTCTTCAAAGTGACATGGGTTAGTTAGACACAGAGCAGATAACTGTTCTCCTGGGAAAATATTAAGTTTGTTTCTTCATGGATAAGACATGGTCATGCTAAATGTTAAACATAAAAAACAAACAAACAAACAAACAAACAAAAAAACCCTCCCATTGACTGTGCTTCTAAAGTCACCCTGAGGTGGCTGATGTAGAAACACATGCTTCTGATGGTGACAGACCGGGCCACTGTGTGAATGTAGTTTGTTCTTCAGAAAGATGAAGTTGAACATTGTTAAACCCACATGAAAAGATTAACCTGCGAGTTTTAGATGGACAATGGAGGCTTTCAAACTGTGCACTAATGTTTGCTGAATAAATCTAGGCAGGTAGATATATTCAGTCCCTTCAGGGAGTATGTAGTGCATATACAAAATGGCAAGAAAAACAACATCAGAAATGGAACCTTTTGTGAGAGTCCTTTGAACTTGTAAAGATAGATTCAAACTGTTTAAGAGCCATTGTACTTTCTATGATCAACTTCTAGCCTATAAAGAAAGGAAAGAATTTTGTAGGGCAACAGTATGACTTAGTGGGTAAAGACATCCTTTACCAAGCTTGAAGACCTGAGTTCAATTCCTTGGACCTATATGATTGAAGGAGAGAACCAGCTCCTGAAAGTTGTCCCCTGACCATTCCATGAGTACTGTGACATTCACACACCCACATAAATAAACACATACACACAAAATAAATACATAAAAATGCAATAATTTTTTTTGGAATTAGTTTTGCTCTGTGTGGTTGAGGCAAGAAGGCTGCCATGAGTTCAAGGACAGCCTATGCTATAGAATGAGCTCTTGTCTCAATATCTTACATCCCCATCACATACACAAAAATAAAGACTTTTGATAGAGGCTTTCTGGGAGGCTGGGTGTTAAGAGAGATGGACTGAAGTAACTCTGTCAGAGAATCCAAGAGTGACTAAGGTTGTTTGTAACCCTCATCTTGCAAACACATGGAAACCCTGCTTGAGTGGCGCCAACATTGGGAAGGGAGAACCAGAGACACCCAGAACATCCTAGACAGAGATCTGCCCTGAACCACTAAATCCAGCTCTCCTGATGCCCACCATGCCAAAACTGCAAATGCCCTGCCCTCCTTACTTCTCACACCTCTTAGGGAAATGGGTTCTGTGGTCTGCAGGTAAGAAAATGCTAGCCCAGCTTCCCAGGAAGGCCTTGGGAAAGCATTAATTTACAAAATTCCTTGCCCCTTTTCCAATTTTTAAAAATTTTACTTTGTAGAAATGCCACCTAAGAGAAATGCCCCAAACCCTCTGCTGTGCTAATGAAAAAGGGGATGGTGCTTCTGGTAAATATGTGCTGCCCGAGGACTACATCCACACCTCACTAATGCTGCCTCCCTGGGAACAGCAGATCCCTACAAAGCCATTCTCACTCCACAGCAAACCCTAATGATTTTATAGCGGGACACTCTTTTTTATTTTGTGGAAGAAATATATGAGTAGAAGGATGCATCCGCTATTAATGCTTAAGCCTTTTAAAAATATTTTTAAAAAACCCAGAGAATATACATAGTAGAAAAGTGTTCGTTTCTATATCACAAACACCTGGAACAGAACCAGCATCCTGGAACTTGCTCTGTAGACTAGGCTGGCCTTGAACTCAGAGATTCACTTGCCTCTACCTCCAGAGTGCTGGGATTAAAGGCGTGCACCACCACCACCCAGCAAATAAGGGGATTTCAAAATTTCCCTTAGATTCCTTCTAAATGTTGTCTCCAACTACCTAAGGACTAGCTACATTCAATCTATTGCTGTTGACTGATCGTTAAATACTTTAAAGAACAGGTGACTTGGCTTTGTATCTTTTTTGTTTTTTGAGCTCTAATAATAAAATTAATCCAACTCAATACATTTTTTTAAAAAATGTGCTTCTATTGTTTGCTACTATTAGAAAGTGTCTGCAATTGCTCTGAAATTTCACAGTGACCTTTGTCCCACACCAAAGGTGACTAAGAACCAGAAGGAAGGGAACACAATGGGCATGCCACTTGCATTCCTTCACAAAGTTTCTTTTCTTTCAGGAGATCTTTTCATGTATGTCTCTTGTTTCTATAATAAGTTGCCTCCTCCATTTGCCTGTAATATTTTAAGAACATGAAAAGTTGAGTGGGGTCTTTAGATAAAGACTTCCACTCACTTTAATACACTGTCAAGAAAGATTTTTAAATATTTCAGAAAGTTTTTAACTGCTAAAAGGCAAAAGTTTGCCATTTGCCTGAAAATTATCAAAACTATTTTAGCTTATTTGGAGTAGGCATTAAAGTTATTGATTTAGGGCAAAAAAGAGAGAGAGAGAAAGAGCTAAAGTATTTTTAAGTGAGGCATCACATAAGTGCAAGAATGCATTATAGAAATAAACATATGAAATGGCATCCTGTGCTCTACACATTCAGATATAAAATGGAATTTCCAGACAAAGAATAGGGCAGAATAGAACTCCCGACTAGATCCATTTCTTATCAATTGTCTCTTTTGATTGAACTGCTTAAGATAATTCATAAAAGTAGAATATCTCTGACCACAGAAATTAACTTCAAATATCAGCTATAGCATAAATGAATAGATCTAGCTTTATCTTCACCTTAAGACAGTTAGAAGAATTCTAGTTTGTTCTGTTGGGGGTTAAAGTTTCTGATATCATCAATAGTTCAGGAGTGTGCTGACCCAGTGAGCTGGAGCTAGTCCATAGTTTAGAAGTGCTGGTATAGCTAACAGTTGTGCAATTGTTAAAATACAAGCTGGAAAAACATTTACACAAAATTCTATTGAGACAATGAGAGTGCTTTCCAGTGCAACCTTCATGGTGAATTTCTGGTAAGGTGGTCTTCTGCTTCAATTTGGAAGGTGTTTGTGGACATGTGCTTCCTATTCACCCCAGTGCTTCATAAAGTTATCCTTGCCAGGCCGTAGCTTTCCTCACCCTCCTAGTCTGCTACTGAATGTCTGGAAAAAGTTGACTGGTGTACAGAAGTACACAGGAGTATTTATATTAATAGTATCTACATAGATACAGATATAGAATGTATGTGCTTGTGGGTAAGTAATTCAATCTGTTAAACCAACTCAACATACCCAATGGCTGTTCAGTACAAGAAAATGAATGAACAAGTAAGAGCATTGAACGACCAAGGGAATAGAACAGACAGCTCTCACTTTCCATATGTTTTCACCCATGTTTTCTATGACTTAGAAAGTAGGGGAAAAGCACTATGTTAGGCAACCCCCACAAAGTCTTCAGATTCATTGTTTAAAAAGAACTTTCAAATTGGAGAGGGACATTAGAGTGGACATGGCTTTGTCTCTTATGGCTTTCACACTCACACAACTATATCCTCATTCTAGAAAACAAATTAATTCACAATACCGACTGTTCAAAATGATCTAGGCGACTCAGGTGAAGGCTGTTTGGTGCTCATACTATGGCCATTTTCTCTCTTTCCTACCTCTGACACACATCTCTTAACTCCCATGTGTCTGTACTTGCCTTTGGGTTTTGTCATCACTGTGAAAATGCAGCAGAATGATAGTCGACTGCTCCTTGAAGACATCACTGGAGAACGAATTCCCTGAGTCAGACTGCACTGGAGGTGTTCCCTGTCTAGAACCTGCTTTCCAGATAAAAATAACTATACAGAGCTCTAGATACATAAATTATGGGCATGTGTGTGTATCATGTGTGTCTATCGGGGTGGAAAGATTTACTGTATCACACAGAGCAAAACCATGAAGTTGGAAGACATACTGTTTAGAGTCGTTATTGTTCATCTTCACACCCAATCCTGTCACACAAACAAGGGCTCATTTCAGATGCAGCTGGATTATGCAGGAGCTGCTTGGATAGAAGTCTGTTACATTCAAAGTTTTCAGAATAGACATTACCTTGGACAATTCCCCCTTGGGCATTTCAATAGATATTTTACATGAAATACAAATGTAGACAGACAGATCTCAAAAGAATTTCTTTTCTTGGTTAATGAAAATATCTGATGATGCTATTTTTATAGAGACTGAAGGGAGACATGTGCACTTGCAACAACTGTGCTCGCCTTAAATTCTGTGAGCAATACAAAAAGGATTACATTTACAGAGCAGCATCTATCAGCGGTCTTACCGGTTACAGATCCCTATGTGCATAAAGATAGTTGTGGTTTGATTCATGGCCATCAGTTTATTAATACCAGGTTTTACCTTAGGCTATTGGTTACAAGCCTGTTTAGCAGTTCTTATTCCAGGCAGATTAATACTCTTGACAGAGGGCTCTACTCATGGAGGCTGTTTTGTGGCATCTACACAATTAACTTGCCTTCAGTGCACATCAGTGGTGTGTTCCGTTCTTCTTAACAACCTCTATGGATGCATATAACCTCATCACAATATATGAAGCATGGCCAATAAAAGGAACATTGATGGGTACTTTGGCTCAATATAGCAGCAAGATTTTATAGAGGCTGGGCCAAAGAAGGTGAAACCTGATCATTAAAATATGTTTCCATTCTCAGTCCTTTCCCCCTGGCACAGTCATGTCAGAAATCACACACTGCTAAGAAAGATGTGAATGGAGATATACACAAGTTGCTTGCAAAAGAAATATGCATAAGTTTCTATCAATAACTGAACTTCTGAATCTAATTGCACAGGTATTCATAGACCAGACACAAAGTGTTCCATAAGTAAAGTGGGCTCACGAAAATGTCCCATGAAATTCATTGAGCAAGTGCTGGCATCTTTAGAATGTCATCATTTGTTCACTGGTACATGCCTGTGTGTGTATGAGCACACATGCTGTCTCTGTTCCATGTGTATTTGTACAGATAAGCTGCCCAAACTAATACTGTTTGGATATTTTTGTTGCCATACTAACTAAAATTGCTCTAGTGTATAGAGATTTAATTACATTATTTCTTTATTGGGATATCTTTAACTAGCTTATATATAAATCGTATTTGTATTTGTAATGGACATACAAAATTTTGTTTTCTAATGGACATAGAAAGTTTAGAATAATATAGAGCATCCTAACATCCAATGTCCTTTCAGCAAGCACTTCTGGGCTATATGATGACAGTATACAACCTTTCATTGTTGCTGTTGTTTGAGCTAGAGTCTTACTGTGCAGCCCAGGCTAGGCTAGAACTCACTATGTAGCCCAGGCTAGTCTTAAACTATGACAGTCATCCTGCTCTACCTCTGGAGAGCTGGTTGGAGCTCAGACTCAGTGTCTGCCTTGTGCTGGGCTATGCTTGAAGCAATAATCACAAGAAATGTGATGCCAAGTTTTCATTTCATAACTCTGAGAATCAAATCCAGGGCTTTGTACATGCTAGGTAAGTGCTCAGCCACTGAGCTACAGTCCACCAAACATACCTTTCAACCTCTACAACCCTAATGCTCACTCAAACAATAGCTGAGATGTTTCTTTTTGATTTATGTGCATGTGCCTGTGTGAGGTTTTGTGTATCACATGCATGGAGGTGCCCGAAAGAGACCAGAAGAGTACTTTGGATCCCCAGAACTGGTGTTACAAATGGCTGTGAGCCTCCTGGTGTGGGGGTACTAGGAACTAAACTTCGATCTACTGCTGAAGCAGTAACCCTTCTTAACTGTTACACCAGCTCTTCCTCTCCAGTACCCTAGTTTTAAAGGACACTGAATTACTTAGGTAGAAAACAGAAAGATCTGTCCCAAGGGAGGGGGCATACAAGAACATATAAGACAAAATGTTGATGCTTATTCACAAAGACACTAGAAATGGGGGTGGGAAGAGGGCTTTGTCTTGGAAGATTTTACAGATCGTATTGAACCTCCCCCCCCCCACACCCAGAATGCATGACGTATCTTGCCCCAAAGCTACTGGAACATTCAGAATAAAGTCAAAAGTGAAGCATCAAGCAAAGATACTCTTTCCAAGCAACAAAGATGAGCTCAGGAGAGGAGAATCAAGATGACTTGAGGAGGAACTCAATGAGCTTGATTAGTTCAGAGGTTCAGTGATTGGATAAACAACTACCATCATGGGTCAAACATGATAGAAATAAGAATCCCCAAGGTACAGAGGAGAGGGCTGGAGGTCATGGAGGTTGGGTTAGTAGTGTCTTCCATCTGGCTCCCACTGGCTTACGTAAGTAAAGTTGGGACTGTGTCCTAACAGACTCACCTTTACCATATAAACCTGCAGTTGGATGGAATCTGCTTGTAACAGTAGACAAGGCATTCCTGTAACTTAACACCTTGGGACCCACATCCCTACCCACTGAACGGTACTATAAAGGCAAAGGTATTCACAGACAGGGTCTAGGGGTCTTGGAGGCCAAAGTGCAAATGAATTCCCAGAAGACTTTGAGTGGTGGTGGTGGTGAAGTGTCACCACTAGCTGAACACCAGGAAGCCCGGGGGCGTCTGGGGGTCCATTTTGTCACATTGCTTCAAAATCAACTGTGATCTGCTTCAAAGAAACTTTTAAAACCACATTGCTTTGATATGCATGTAGTGTAGACTCAGCTACAAGAGGCAGAAACCACAAGACCTTTATCTGTACTTCAAAGTCAACAGGAAAGTGTAAGTATAGGTAATCTTCCAAATTGCCAGGCTAATTCTCAAACCCCAAGCACTTCAAGTCCTAAGTGTAGACACTGTTCAGTAAATGTGAAAAGGGGAGGAGATAATGGCTATGGAGGGAAAAGGTGTCATTACATCAAGATGATTTAGCGATGAATGAAAGATGAGCTCTCTTCCAAAAGACAGAAGATATGGGACAAAGCAACCTTGGAATCCTGCCTGAAAGACAAAGATCCAAGAAGAAGAAATATAAACATATCTGCAGAGGTTACTCTGTTATCTGACAGTACCATTCCGACTACATTGCCATCTGAACTCAATTCTGGAATTTTCATCTTCAGACTTAACAGATTTCCAGGTTGATGACAGGCCTCAAGCATGTTTCTTAGACTATCCAATCAGAAGTTCTCTATAAAGTTTGGTAATATGAAACCAACTAAAAGAAACAGGTTACTTCAATTATTGGCCCCCAACTCTCACTAGGTAGCAATCAACAGTTCAGTAAATGCCAAAGAGGAACGGGGCCTCAGGGAGTATTTATTTCTCCCTTAGGCCACTGAGGTCTCTGCTCTGAGGTGTTTGCTAGTTTATCAGCATCCTCCATCTGAGTTACAGGCTTGAACAGCTTGGGAAGAAAAAGAAACTGCAGCTGTACCAAAATGTGCATTCTTTGAAGCAACCCCCTCCCAAACGTTTAATCTGAGACATTTGGAGAAGCAATCTTTTACATAATCACAATTTTGCTCACAATGTGCGAAGCTCTTCATGTGATCTTAACTTCTATATGTTCCTAAAGCATAAGTACTGTCAACAGTTAGTGGAATGTTTTGCCGTGTGGAGGGCAGTGTCAGTTTCCTGAAACCCAAAGAAACTCCACGTAACACAGGAGTAGAGAGATGAGGTAACACACAGCCTAGAGGGCACTACTTTCTGCTTTATGTAAATCAGAGCCTGTCATGGCATGCATGATTCAGTGCTCAGGGTGTACTCTCCTGTGACGAATGAGTCCCGCTTAATTTGGCAGTGATTATGCGGGTTGCTGGCCTTCTAAACCCCTTTGAACTTGTAATTGCTGCTGGTTTAAATAATGAACATTAAGGGGAGTTGGATTCATAAAACTGTGGATAACATTTTTTTCTTTATCCCCCTTTGTTTTGATGCAAGTGTACACGTTACACACACACAGAGTTTCTGAGGCTACTTATGACTGTATCACACCAATCTGTGTATGGGACTGCAGTCTTGTCTAAGGGTTGGCCTGGGAGGGCAGATTTAAGGTTGTGGAAGCATGGTGCTGGAGACAGAGGAAGCATCTGGGAGCTGGAGATCAGAAAAGGCCTGGATGTTGTAGGAAAGGAAGAGCAATGGAGCTCATGAATATTCATAGTTAGTCACATCTGTAGCAGCTTGTTTTCTACTTTTTTTTTTTTTTTTTTTTTTTTCCGGGTGCAGTCCAACATAAAAAATGGAGGCAAACAAACAAAAGGAGGCAAGCCTGCTGCCTCATCTGACTCCATGTCTACTGGCAGTGCTGAACTTTCTCTGTACTCTAAAAAAAAAAAAAAAAAAATCTACGTAGGATTAAACTGTTTTAATGTGTGTAGCAGGAAACTCTTTTTCCTACCATAAAGAAAGGAAATCTCCCCGTGCTCATATTCATGTAGAGGACGAAATCACACGCATTCCACACACAGTGACTCATGCCCATCTCCTCGCCTTTGCCCAACGATTGGCAGCCCTGCAGCCCTGCCGCCCCTTGCATTCTTGATTCAGAAAAAGATACATTCTGAGAAGGCTAACACAGAATGGATATAGAGGCAGAAACCAAAGTTAGCCAAGTCAGCTACCTTTTTCCATCCCTAAATAACAAAGAATGAATGAAAACTTTAGCTTCCTTGGTTTCAAACAGTGCTGCTGAGATTTCTAGATACTCAACTCAATGGAAGGCTAGTCTGCATACAAAAAGCTGTCTGGTCTTTCTTTCTTTATTTCTTTCTTCCCTTTCTTCCTTTTTAAAATTCCATTCCATTTTCTTTAGCTCTTTTTGTTCTTTTTCTGGTTTGTAGCTTCTGTTTCTTTAACTCTCCATTTCTCCCCACCACTTCCACCCCCACCCTGGTGTGAGTTGAATATCAAAGGCTGGAGCTGTTGGTAAGCTTCCAGCTTACAAAAGCCACTCACTGATATATCATTAAACCTGCGTCATAACGGGGTAGACAGTGATTAATAGCAACTGTATCAAAGGTATCGACTCAAATACCACCCACAAAAAAACATTCTTCTAGAAGCTCAAAAAGGGGTCAGTGAAGTAAGAACAAGAAAGATCAGTGAGAATCCAAGGCTGAAGAGGTTCCTGGAGAGTGGAGTTCATTGAAGCACACTACCTTCTACATATAGTGCGGGCACTTTTGCCTTTACATCACTTATACTAAGAACAGCCACACATTAATTTAAAGTGAAGCCTGTGTACAACTTGGGAACCATTTTTATTGATGTAATGGTGTCCCCCAAAATAACTAGCAGATGGATTCCCACCCCCTCAATGAAACACTGAAACAAATCGCAAAATTGTCAAAATTTTATCATGAAGACACACACTCTATAAAAAGGTTGATTTAAATGAATTGTAAATTTGCTTCATTGCACAATATTTTTTTCTAAAATTATAACCGGAAAGTATTCTCTGTTTAATTTTTTAGCATATCCTTTCACAAAACACATCTGTTGTGAAGTATTTCTAATTTGTGCTAACTGCTTTTTAACAAACACACGGTTGCCCTATGCTATCTAATTTTATTGGGGCAGAAATGTACATCCCCTCCCCTTCATTCTTTCACAATAAGAATAGCTGACCCATTTCCAATGAGGCAAATCAATGAAAATGGCCACCATTGTTTGAACACCGAATGTAGTAGGTAACACATAGCAGAGTGAAGACAAAATGAAAAATGTAGATACAGGCAAACCATACTCAAACAGGGCATGGCAAAGGAGGGAAAGTGGCCAAACTTTGGGAGAATGGGACAGACCTACAAAAATCCTGTCAGATTATGTTCAACTGGGCTGGGAAGGTGGATCATTGAGTAAAGTGTTGGCTGTCCAAACAGACAGACTAAGTTTAATCACCCAAATCGTACATACAAAGTCAGTGTGGAGGTGCACACCCACCTTTCATCTCAGAACTGAAGGTAGAAACGGGTTCCTGAGAAGTGCAATAATCTAGATTCAATAAAGTACCATGTCTCAAAAGAATAAAGTAAAAGGAATAGTACACTGCACCCAGTGTCAACTAGTCTACACACATGTACTCATGGGCATGTGCACCCCCCCACACACACACACATGACAATGTCAAGTTGTTAGCAAGGTGATTTAGTTTTTCTTTTCCTTTTCTAAAACAAGGTTTCCCTGAGTAACTCTGGCTGCCCTGGAACTTGCTCTGTAGACCAGGCTGGCTGGGAACTCAGAGATCCACCAGTCTCTTTCTCCTGAGTGCTGGGATTAACTGCACACAACCATCAACACTCAGCTGATTTTTTTAGACTTTTAAGAAAACACTGTGACTATTCTGTGACAAGGCATGTGAGTTGCAGAAGAATGACAGAATAGCTCTTCAGCTCTGAGGGTGAACATAGAAATTGTTTGGTTTCAGTTTAAGTCACCACCTCTTCCTCTGCTTTGTGGTTCTGTCTGACAAGAGCAGTGGGATTCCATGGTGTTTGGACCAGCAATGAGTCAATGAAAGCAAGAATTTTGAATAATCCCAAAATTAGTGTGGAAATTAAACAGTATTTTCCTCCTTACAAAGCCATGCCCCCATGATTCTTAATGCACACAGCATTGCTGGAGCAGCCTGCCTTGCCCCATTCCAACATTACTGCCTTATCCCATCCTAGAATCTTTGCCTTGCCCCATCCCAACAACCCAGGCCCCAGGTTTTAGTACCTCTACTGGACACTGGAAGAGACCAAAGTAGCTGAAACTTGCCTTCAGTGAATGGGGCAATGCAGTCTTTCCAAAGCTCTGTCATATATGGTCACTGTATTTTCATCATATTTGGAGTAAAAAAAATCCAAATAATCAAAATATCTTATATGAACCTTTCCATGGAGCACAAAACAATGACTGTACCTCACTTGCATCTAAATGTTCCAATAAATGGCCTTTAATGTCTTCCCATCATAGGGCTTTGGATATGTGCTGTAGAAGAAGAAGAAATGTGGCTGCCTCACTAATAACGTGTCATCTCATTAATATTCCAGATTATCTCATAAAAAAATCTAACCTGAATTTCTTTAACTGATTTTGTGGTAAGCATAATCAAGAACAATGTTCTTATTTTGCTCATAAAACCAAGAATAAAATCACTCCTGTGTCCACAAACATTTAGGATGGCAGTGAATTATTCCGCAGTAAGTTACACCTTTTGAGATGCTTAAAACCCAAGCAGGATTTTACTCATTCATTCATTTACGAGCAATTGATCTAGAATGTTCCTTTCTGATGTGCTAGTGCAACAGGAAGTTATGTTACTGAAATGGGAAAGATGGTACAGTCTGATGCTGCCACTCACAAGAGGAAAGAGGATAGCATGGTGCATAGCTTCAAACCAACCTTGCTTCTCTTCTTAAATGGGGAAGGCAACCTGGGGTGCTGCCCCTCCACCCCTACACCTCCCTGGCTCAGTGGTCTCTCTGGGTAATGACTGTTGCAAATGTCACCATCAGGCTAGGCCAGGTTCTGAGGGTCTCCCCCCACACTACATTAACTCCTGCTTGCAGTCAACAGGACTCTGCATAGACCACCCGCAGCTGTAATTTATGTCATGGGGTGAAGGCCAAAGGGGAAGTACAAAAGACTAAGTATTGGGTACCAAGCCTGTACAAGTGCAAAGGCTGTTTGTGTGCACCATCTTATCTAATCTCTCTCCCACCTGTTTCACAGATGAAGACAGTAAAGTGTTCAATTTTTGTTTTTTCCCCCGAAGAAACATTTTGCTTATTACTGTCCTCCATCCTCACTCAACTTAGACTGTACCAATGGAATGTAGCCTGTATCTGTAGGTTGCAGGTGACAACTATTTTGTTACTGAAGCAGCAGGCTTACTCAACTAAGTTGCATAGCATTCAGTAACATAAAATTAACAACTCTATCACTGAATGTACCAAGCTTACAGCTTGAAAGAGAAACTGAAACACCTAGTTAGTATAGGAGGGCAAGGCACTGTGGAGGGCTGGGAGAGCATGGTGAGGGCCAGACAACTACTCATTGCTGAGGACCAGGGCCAGCTACAGGTCCCAGTCTGAGATACTTCCAGGCTCCTTCCAACTGCGTCCAGTGTGGGTTTCAGACATAATCCAAACAGAAGTGACAAAACCCAAAACCACGGGAGCAAACACTGGCTTTCAAGTGCTGTGGGAACAGGGACATTTGTTTAAGTAACCACTGTTTTAAAATGCATACATAGTAACACCAAAATAAACAGCTTGGGATGCTGTTTATTTTAAGATACACAATAGTAATGTAAAGTGTGACATGCTCTAGATGGGAAGGTTGGGACATAATTTACAGTTGTAGAGAGCCATAGGAAGACTGGACTCCATGCCAGGACTGTCTACTTCCTGATTCGATAACAGCGAAGGTCACAACATGTTGCTTTTGTGTGGCACTGAGCAAACAAGTCACTACAGAGCCCTGCTCCGCCTGCTAGCAGCAAATTATGAATCAAGTCCTGTGGAGAGTATGGTTTGCCAAATCACCTCTACAAAGCGTGTATTAACCACAGGTTCCAGGGAAGGGTCAAGAGTACATGACAGAGCAGGAGTGTGCCTCAGCCGACCTCTACGCCCTCAGCCTCTCCCCTTGAAGAGGAGAGGTAGGGAGAAAGAAAAAAAAAGATGAGAGAGGAGGTGTGGAGGGAGGGGGCTCTGAAAATACACGAACTGATGGAGTGCAAAAATGTGGAAAGCTGAACTCTGAGGAAAACCAGCTAGATCAAACAAGGCTTCCACTTAACCCAAATGAAGCTGGGCCTTAGCACACAAGGGCCCTTTCCACCTCTTCTTTCTCCTCTGTGCTCCCTTAGTCCAGATGCTTTGGAAGTGGGAGAAAGTGTGCTTTTTCTCTCTCTCCCTCTCTCTCCCCCAATTATCCCCTCCCCCACAGTTTTCTAAGGAGCCCCCTTCCACAGCATGTTAGCACAAGCCTATGGCTCTTACCACAGCATGACAGGCTTTCTTGGCTTCGTTTTGTTTTACCACATCCAAAGTTAACCTGCTCCTTTGCCCTCACCCTCACTCACAAGGTCATGGAAAACAAAGCAAAACAAAACAAAAGCAAGAGAACTTTGATCTCTTCCACATGTACAACTCCATGTCCTTGACTTAAAACTAATGTCTGTTCTGAAATATGGCTTCTGTGGACTGAGCTGCACCCAGTCTCCTCATCCAAACTTCCAGTGCAGAAGCCCTGAACACCCAGAGGATATCAGAGTTGGTCCTGCTACTTGGGACATTTTGACTTTGTGAAGGTGTGAAAGTGGAACACATCTTAACAAAACTGTGCTTCTTCACTGGAGGATGCAGAGGACACAGACTGTCAATGCTGCTGCACTGAGCCAATCTCTCAGTCCTGGGACCCTGAGGGTAATGTAAGCAGCTAATTCTCTGTGTGTGATGCTAAACCTTGATGTTCTGCAGGACACGTGGATTAGATGCATTTTTTGACTTACAGAATTTTCAACTTAAGATGGGCTTATAGCAAAAAGCAAAAGATAAGTATAAAAAAATAAATACACAAAACATGTGTATTATAAGTCATTATAAGTCAAAGGGGCATCTGGGCTTGGAATTAGAGCATCTATGACATAGTTAAGATTAAATGAGGCCATAATGGTGGGGCCCTAGCCCAAGAGGGCTGGTGGCCTTAGGGAAAGTGAGAACTGCCTCCTGTCTCTTGCTCTGTTCCATGCACAGAGAAAAGGCACTGCTACAACAGCCAGGAGGATAGTGATCCTCTGCCCACAGTCCAGGAGAGAGCCATCAGCAGACACTAAACACACAACACCATGGCCTCGGGATTTTGTTTCCCGCTAAGCTGGGAGAAAATGACTTTCGAGGGGAGGGGCTGCTAGTTTGTTTTAACATTTAACACATTAAAATTAACTATGTGCATGTCTATGTGTATAGGTATGTACACATGACTGACTGTGGGTGCTTCTAGAGGACACGGGCACCAGATCCCCTGAAGCAAGAATTACAGAAGGTGGAGAGTCACCCTTCATGGTGTTAGAAATTAGAGTGGGTCTTCTTCTTAGAGTACATTACATATTCTTAACCACTGAGCAATCTATGCAGCCCATCATTGTTTTTACTAAGTCATCTAGTCAATGGCATTTTGTGATGTCAACCATGTTAAGACACTCTTCCACTGAAGTCACATCAGCTTTCTCCTTCATAGTCCCTCTGGGATCAGAGACAAGAGGCCAAACCACTCTCTCTCTTCCTTTTCCTCTCACAGTCCTCATTGCTTGAGCCTCTCCAACTGCTGCAAACACAAGACCTTGGGCCCCCAAGCTGCTTCCATTTCCCTTATGACTTCTATACTTGCATGAACATCTACTTCATGCCATCTCTTGCCTCACTTTTGAAGCTTCCCATATATATATATGACAGACTTGTTAATACCTTTCTTCTCTTAATCTTAATAGCATCCATCCCTACCAGCCCTTTGATTCATTCAGGAAGAGATGTTGCAGCTCCATTCTGCCTCTCAGCCTGAACCAGGACTTGAGGCCTCCCCCAATCCCAGGAGACTACCAGGCTTAACTTGGCCTATCCCCAGCTCTTCATTAAAATAAAAAAGCTTTGTCTTATATTACAAATATACTACACATCTTTATCTGAGATTGTGTTGGCCATGAACTCAATAACCATGTGCTTCAGCCTCCCTACTTTTATTTTTTTTACGTTTATGGAAATACACTGATACAAAAAACAAGAGTCGCCAAGATCATACTACCTAAAGATAATTGTTAACATTTTCTGTGCCTATTTCTATATGTATTTTATTTTACAAGATTAGAATTCAGCTTATATAATATTCTACCAATTGTGTTTTCAGTTACTAACATATTGAGGTTTCCCCATAACTCAAAAATTTTAGGTAATAAAATTTTTAATGACTGGATACTTAGTCCGCAACAGTCTTGAACAGTTTCCTATAGTTGGTAATATAGACAGTTTTCCACCTTTATTGCTATCAATAATGTCTTTAGGCAGAACTTTGCATAATGTTTGTATTTATTTCTTATTTTGCTTATGGAAAAGCTCTTAGAAAATAAGTTATTACATCGAATAGTAAGTACATATTTTGCCTTAGAAAGGTCTTATTTGTTTGGTTTTATGCTTTTAGACAGAGTCTCACTATGTAGTGGACCAGGCAATCCTTGAACTCACAGAGATGTACCTGTCTCTATCTGGGATTAAAGGTATGTGTTAGCTATCACACAACACATGCTTTAGTGTTTTGTATGACAGAAAGACAATTATTTTATTGTCTTTATTATGGTGAATATGACCTTCCACCCTAGATAGCAATGGACATTATTATTATTCTCACTTTCTTAATGTCTAGGTGTCTTTGTAGCTGTGTCTGGCCAGGATTCTTAGGCCTCACCCTCCTAATATAGGGATTGCAGGTATGTGTCACCACACTTAGCTTCATCCTTTCTTAATTTCTATCAAATAAAAATTGATGCCGTCTTTTAAAATGGCATGTGGTTACTAATGGTACTGAGCAGTTTTACAATGCCTGCTGGCCATTCTTAGTGATGGTTCTGCTCATATTGGAGTTCCCATCCATTTCATTTTCTCTCTGTTGAGGCACAATGCCTCATTTATGTGGAACACTAATTATTTGCCTGTTAAATGATGTTGCACATATTTTTTGCAAGTTGTAATATTTTCTTTTATTTTGTTTATGGTGTTTTCCTGACATTCAAAGACTCTTAATTTTAATTTAATTTAATCAATCACCATTTTTCTTTATAATCCCTTTGTTTTTATGCTCCGAAAGGATTTCACTAAACAAAGGAAAGAGAAACAGTCACATCACTTCAAAGAACTCTTAAATATGGAACTTATTTTCATGGAGAATATTGATTTAAAAAAATAGTTAAACCATTACCCCAAATCCATTTATTGAGTTATTCTTTTTTTCCACCCAACAATTTAAAAGTGGTGCCTTTAAATTAATAAACTTCTCCATGTATTTGGTTTGGTCAGTAGATTTTCATGTTTCAGCTGCACATCCTGTCTTCGGTGATGACCAATGGCATACTCTGTCAGATTACAACACATTTCAATGTAAGGCCTCCCTCAACATCATTTGGACTTTTCTTAGTCATTTCATTATGCAGATGAACTACAGAACTATTCTTTGGTCATAATTCCAGGAAAGATTACATCACAGGAATGCTGACTTACTGGCCTTTATTTCAAGATTTCTCTACCACCACCCTTCTCTCACCTGTCCAAACAGTCTGGGGGTGTGCTGTGGTCTGGGTTTGCCTCTCTTCTGTGATCCTGAGTCTTGCCTCAGAAAGGGTGTTTCAGCAAGTCCCTTCCAACCAGGGGCCTCTGTTCCGAAGCCACACTTTCAGCCCTTCCTAATTTACTTTCCATCACACCCTCATCGCTTTTCATCTTGTCATTAGGCATACCCGGATCTCTTCCCATCTTTCCTACCTTTACAAAATGTGTCTGTCACTACTACATTATTCCACCTGGGCTCTGACCTCCACCCACCTCCTCATATACCTTGTATCACCCACTGTCCTTTCCTCCACCCCTGTACCTCTACCTCTTTATCTCTCCAACCTCCCCATGCTCCTGACTCACCTGTGCTTGGAAACCTAGCCACTCCCACGCCCTGTCTTCTGTTCTTCCTTTGTTCCCTCCCAACCCACCTGCTCACTCATCAGCCTGCAGAATTCAAAGGTAGACCGTGACCCCAAAGTGCCACATTGAAAGGCTTATTTTTAGTCATCATTGTCCTTGATCTTTCTTCGGAATCTACTTCCCCTACTTTGAAATGCCTTTCCTTGTCACATGATTTCATTATGTCTCCTTGGGTCTGATGTTTGTTTCTGCTCATTCCTCTTGCCTCCCACCCTTCCACATCATTTATTTCCATAAGCTTGCTGGCCTCTCTCTCTCTTCCTCTCTCTCTCCCCACTCTTTTGAGGACATTTATCCAATGCCATAGTTGCAAATATTACACAAAGATCAACCCCAACTCTCCAACCATGAGTCTTCCATAGAAAGTCTCCAAGGAGATATGTGGCTAATGTTTTTAAGGCCAAGGCCTCCATGTGCCTTTTGCTGTTGTTGTTTTGTTTGTTTTTAAGACAGGACTTCTCTGTGTATCTCGGGCTATCCTGGAACTTGTTCAGCAGACCAGGTTGGCTTCAAACTCAGAAATCCCTGTCCCGAATGCTGGGGTTAAAGTACCACCACTGGGCCTCCACATGCCTTTCAATTTCTGTGATTTTTGCCAACATGGATTCTCTCTAAAGGGCTCTGACACTTGCAAACTTCTGAATGAATAGAAAATAAACAGAAGCCTGACTTAGCTTTAAAACTGAAATTATGTTCAAATCAATAAGGTGATTTTGGATCTGGCATAGGTTTCCTTTATCTTTGGTAGAGTGGGGACATGGGATCACTATTTCAGAGAGGCTATTCAGCCAGGATGAAAAGTAGCAGGGTGGTAGACCAGTTAACTCTCTGACTGAATTGTTTACAAAAAGAGGTTCAAATTCCCCTGTAATGATGCAGCTTGCCATCACTCATCTCTTTCTCTTAAAGATGAGCATATGCTTTCAAATGTTACTTTAACTTATAATACCATCCATTGGAACTCTGCCTTAATGTGACTGGTGCAATGTCTTTTCCTGTTTGTTGCATGTTGTCTCTAGATTTGAGTCCCATTTGAGACTCAGGTTAAAAGATGATATAATACTTCTCTTTGATGGGTACCTAAATTTAGTTTTCATGAAGCTGAGAATAAGAAAATTGACTGTTTTGGCAGATTATGGAACGGCATGAAGGGATATCATTTTATATTTTATGTTATTTTTGCCCCTTTCCAATCTGAACTATTTCTAATCTCTATTTGCTTTCAAAAGAATGAAGTAAGGGCCAAATATGGTAGCACACACTTTAAATATCAGCATTTAGGATGTAGAGGCAGACAGATCTCTATGAGTTTGAGGCCAGCTTGATGTACATAATGAGTTGTACAGAAAGAGGCATTGTCAAAGCACAAAATACAAAACTACCACTAACAGAAACAACAAAATCGATTAGGTAACAAAGCAGCACTCAGATAAATTAAATTACTTGACTATGGTATTAAGAACAGCAAGGGGTTGAGCTAACCAGTAGACTGGGTGTAATAGTTTCCATTTATTACTAACTCTTCTGCCTGTACCAAATGGACTTTAATGTATCAAGGCTTTTACAGTGTCCTAAAATCTTTGTTTTGTTTTGTATTTCAAGACAGGGTTTCTCTGTGTAGCTTTGGAGCCTGTCCTGGAACTCACTCTGTAGACTAAGCTGGCCTCAAATTCACAGAGATCCACTTGCCTCTCCCTCCCAAGTACTGGGATTAAAGTCATGTGCCACCACTACCCAGAAAAATCTTTGTTTTTGTGAACACAAATAGTTAATAGATTGTCCTCACCCCTGTCTAAAGGAAGAAAATTGCTGTTTTTTAAATAAATTATAAGCATTTTTATTATCTACATTCCAAGAAAAACCAGCCAGAGATCCACCAGGATTGAAGACAGCCATTTCCATTTACCTGATTGTGTAAGCCATCCAAAGAAGCATGGGGTACTTGGGGTAGCCATTAACCAAGAAGCTCAGAAAAGGCAGAGCATTGTGTCACATTCTTCACACACACACACACACACACACACACACACACACACACACACACCAAACACATTAAAACCTATACCTTTCTACATAACCATATTTGATAATCACTTAAGCATCATGCAAAAGAATAAAAACCTTCAGGATTAAGTCATAAAAGGGGCTTTATCAAAGTGTCACCCTGTAATCAGTGGGATTTTGCCACATAGGCTTTCACTTATAGCTTTGCAGAAACTTAATGCAAAAACTGAGCCTATAATTGACCAATAATGACCCCATATTCCCACACTCACAAACCACCTTTTTTATTTTTTATTTTTTTTTATAAATTCACTGCAAGACGGGGTTTAAAACAAGTGGATCAGCTCATGAGCTGCCCGCAGGTATCTTGAAACACTGAAATGGAACCTATAACTTTTCACCATGGGGGGAAAAATAAGATTGCTTTTATAGAGAGTTCCAACCTGTCACCAACCTGCAGGGAATAATCTAGAATTCATCTCCTCTATTGATAAGAGCTTTTTTCTTTTTACAAAGACTCCTGTAGCACCCTCAGGATACTCGGGGTAGTAATTGTCTGTTTGTGATCACCAGATGAATTCTGGGTCACCACTGAAGTGTGGCCAGTCATAAGACTATCCTCTGATATATATATAAACACACACACACACACATATATACATGCACTCATGCATGCATACATACATACATACATACATACATAATTGCTATGTATTTTTAAGCCAAAATGAATTCTTGGAATAGTTGTAATGGCAGGGACTTGATCTAAGAAGTAAAAGAATCTGGACAGTTACACTGTGTGAACTGAAGTATTGAAATGAAAAACAAAAAGATCTGGTTTAAGGAATACAAGAGTGGACCTTTGCTATCCGACTATGTTAGGTAAATCAATCCAAATCAGCCTATGGGGGTAGCTCAAGAGGACTGGTCTCTGGCCCACATTAGTTTCCTATAATGATGACAATAACTAGATAATAACATCTCTTCATTGCTCACCACCTCATAATCTTAGAGCTCACATCTCTTGAATTATAATTTTGTGCAAGTGTGGACATTAAAGTCAGACTCAGCAAATGTTCATATTACCTGTTATTAGCAAGATTAAAACTGTAGGTTAAGAAGCATTATCTGCCATTATATTGTGACTTGGCATCTCATCTACTATTAGATTAAAAACAACTGAAATTATTCTGGTGGATTTGGGTCTTGGCAGTTCAAAACATGAAGAACAAATGTAAAAGTATGAAAATGGAATCAAGATTCCACTTTTAGGGGATAATATACCTTTAAAAGGTGTCAGTGATTACTTTGCATACTGAAAAAACTGCTGCCGATCAATTTAGATGGTGGGATGTGGCCCATAAATGCAGTAGACAAATTCCATTCAACCAACCTAGTACTTTCTGCCCAAGCCACTATTTCATCACAGGAGCAGTGAGGTTGGGATCATTGTTACACTTCATAACCATCTGCAAATCACAAAAACAGGCCACAATGCAGGCAAGGCAGAATTTCCAGACATCTCTTGAAGTCTGTACAATCACACTCTAAAGCCAAAATTAGTCCTGCACAGTAAGGTCACTGACAACTATCCTGCAACTAAGTCAAGGTTTTTTTTTTTTTTTTTTTTTTTTTTTTTTTTCAGTCCTGTCATCTTGATCCTTAACTTCTGAGAACTCCACTCCTGCCCAGACTACAATAGTACACTGTGGTCATGTGGAAGGAAATGGAATTTTTCCATATAATTTGAATGAATATTCAGGGTTCTCACTAAACAGCATGTAATGGCACTCTATTCTCGGAGGTTTTAAATAGCTGAATATTCAAATACACACATGCCTTCTATTTTCCTTTATTCAAGGGACCTCAATTCCTATCTCCTTGAATTCCTTAGTGTATTTTTAAACAGTGATGCTTCAAGTGATATTTTATAAAACTGGGTGCTAAACTTTGAGGTACAATTATTTTAGTTTCTTTTGGATCGTGATTTAATACACATTTCATTTTTTCAGTTTCCTCAATTACCTATTTTTGAAAAATAAACTACTTTTTTTTTTTAGATTAGCTTTAGAGTCCTAGTAGAATCAAGAGATAGAATCATTTCCCCTACTAACCCTGCCTCCATAGAGGCATAGCCTTCTCTAGCACAGACGATCTCTTATCAACATCCTCTACCGTATAGTACATCTACTATACAGTACATCTGTCCCCATCAGATGATTCTCACTGATAGCACCAACATCTGAGTCTCACAGTTGATGCTAGGGTTCACCTTTTTTTCCTTGTTGTCCTGAGGATTCACATCTAGGCCCTTGAGCAAAGAAAACTCTCAACTTGAAGCTAATAAAGAACCTTAGCCTCAAATTCACTGGATATTCCATGTTTCAACACACTGAAGCATGTATCCTCTGTGACAGAGCCATGCATCACAGTGTCCTAAAAGCCTTTATGTTCTGGCTATTGTGAATTACTACATTTCTTTATATCAGTTAATAGCTCATAAGTTGGGTACTATCGTCTTAGGTGAACTTCCTTTTAAAGTGGTATCATCAGCTATACTTTAAAATGTATTGCTGTTGCCAGGCATGGTGGCTCACACCTTCAATTCTATTACTCTATTACTCTTCAACTCTATTACTCTGGAGGCAGAGTCAGGCAGATATCTGAGTTCCAGGCCAGCCTGGCCTACAGAGTGAGTTCCAGGACAGCCAGGGCTACACAGAGACCTTGTCTCAAAAACAGCAACAACAACCAAAAAAAAAAAACATCTCCCACACCTTGAAGTCATTTGACAGGGACACTACATATCTCATCACCTAACTAAGAAGCCATTATAACCAGTATCATCCAGGGCCACATGAACAGAAGCAAGTGGCTACATCCACAAGAATACATGGGTTTCTCCATGCAGAAGGCCTGGCCATCCTATTCTAAACACCAAAACGGGGCAATTGAAAGGCTGAGTTGCCACAACCTGCACTCACCCTGTCAAGAGAAACCCAGCCGATTCAGCTACAATCGTCCTTCTCCCAGAGGAGTTTCTAAGATTTAGCACAACATTAAATTTTTGGCCTGTCTCTTTAATTTGAGAAATTGTAAAAACGACGACAGATGGCATACAGAATTGACTTGTGTCCTCTATTCTTTACTGAAGAAGGGAGTGCACAGAGACTTAGAGTCGCAGAAGCTACAGTATACGGGTGGCTAATAGAATTATCTAGAGGCTCTCCAAACGGCAAGCATGAGAGCCTTCGAGCTTTCGTTTCTAGAAATTCTTTCAAACTGACCAACAGTGGTCCAGCTTGCCGCTGGTAATCACACCCCTGCCGCTCAGTACCCTCCTGTCCCAATAAGGACATGATAGATGTGTCATTAGCTCTGAACCTGGGCAACCTCTGAAATTACTCCTCTTCCCACCCCCAGCCTCCCACCCCCACCACTCCAAATCACTGTAAAATAGTAAGAACATTTAGGCTTACAGTTAATTGGAAACACTGTAAGAGAGGAGCAGTGCTTAGGACAGCATGTCCACGGGAAAATAAATCACCCAGCACTGTTATTTAATGCATTGTGACATCATTTCCTGAAATTAAACAGAGATGACACCGATTCAGGCGATCTCCAGTATAAGGTTCCATTCAAATAACTCACAGATGTTTTTCTCCTAGCAAGCAGAAAAACAATGCTAAGGCAAAGGCAAGGGGCGGCCTCCCTTGCCTGCACATCGGCAAGGGCCTGCCTCTCTCTCTAATGGTGCTTTACAGTGGGTGGTTTCTGCATACACCTCTCTCCTCAAATGTTTTTGCCAGGGAGCTCGACTTGCATTCAGTGCACATTTCCCTCCCTGAATATGAGAAAGACTGCCTCATCTCCCTCTCTCTAAGCAAGGCCAGCATTTCATATTTGGAATTAATTTGGCCCACAGCTGCTAGTAGACCAGTCTCAGAATCATGAAGTGGCCAATTTTCCAAATAGAAATAACTTATGCCCATGGACTTTGGCTTCTATTAAGCACTCTAGGTTCTTAAAGAGATGTGCAGTGAAAGAAACAGCCATAGTATCTTCGTGGATAGAGGCACTGGAGAAGAACAAGGTGAGGTATTTTGGTAAAGAGGGCCAAGGCAAGTCAGTAACCCTGCTGAAGTTGTGAGGTGGCAAAGGCCTCCAGCAGTTGGAAACCAAAGCAACCAGATCAAAATATCCAAATTCATACGATGCATGTGAGCGTGCATACTGACTACACTGTCTGGGCTGTACAGCAATGTGAATGGGTGCTATGAAGATCACATGCTCACTAGCTTAATCCTGAAGGTTAAATAAAAAATGAGAGTGGCTGCATAACTTTGCCAAGATCATGGAGTTCAACCCCAAATCAAAGCACTTTGTTAGTTTAATGACTCCTTTAGGAAAAACATACCCAGTGAAGCTCAGAAAGTCTAACCTCAAACATTGAGAAAAGCCAGGCCAGTTAAGATCCCATGCCACTAGGATCCAGACTCTAAAAGAGAACCTTTCTTGGAAAATCAGATCTCATGGAGGCTTTCTGAACCATTCCAACCAAAGTTCTTCTCCCCTCCCTATTCCAGGTGGACCATCTAGTAGTCTTGATTTTCTTTTCTTTTTTATTTTCTTTTATTTTTTTTATACAAGGCTATCCTATATAGCCCAGAATAGTCTTGAGCCTAGGATTTCTCTGACCTCTGTCTCCCAAGTGTTGGGAATGCAGGTGCATGCTACCAGACCCAGTAGCACTACGGTACAATGGCCCCTCTCCCTCTGATGCTATCTACTAGCTAATATCCACGGAAGGTCAGTAAATACTGACACAGCTTTTAAAGGGTGGGGTGAAATATTCTCTCCTACTGGGTGACTCTAAGCTTTATATAACAAAATCCCATCTCTTTATTTCACATAATGCCAGGAAAGAATATGGTGACATTAGATGACCAGGTCGGTCCATTTGTCAAGACCTCTTGCATCCAACTAGATTCAAATAACAATCATAACATACATACACTCCCACCACACACACACACACACACACACACACACACACACACTTTTTTTTTTTTTTTTTTTTTTTTTTTGAGATAGGGCCTTTCTATTATGTAGCTCTGTAGCTTTGGGTGTAAAGGAAATCATTCTATAGACCAGGCTAGCCTCAAATTCACAGAGATCTGCCTGCCTCTGCATTTCTGTGTGCTGGGATAAAAGGCCTGTGCCACTATGCCTGGCTGCTACTTTATATTCAATGTCTGTTACAAGAACAAAGTACAAATTTGAGAGCTTTCACACATGTATCTCATCTGGAGTCTAAATTATCCCTATTCAACAGGTATGCAAAAAGAGCTTGGAGGCGATATTTAAGATAAAATATGTACTGTGTTGTGGATTTGGGATTCTATTCACTGAATCTAGACATGTTATTCCCTCAGTTAACAAAGCTACCTAGACTGACCCAAAATGAAGAGAACTAGTCAATAGACAAAATAATTGAAGTTTATCTTTTCTCTTCCCTCCTTCCTCCCTCTCTCCTTCCCTCCCTTCCTTCCTCTCTTCTCTCTCTCTCTCATGGGGTGGGTGTGGGGGATGGGTATAGCACAACAGAAAATTTAAGATAACTTTGTTTTCCATCAGTAGGTCTTCATGAATTACCTGAAGGAAAAATGTTTCTCCAATATAACATGTAAGTAGCCTGACCCTTTACTAGGCCTCAATGTCTTGGCAGGGCAACATACATTAAAGCATATTTTTTTGTCATCAAACCTAGGCTTCTTCTTAGTGCCATTAAATGACTGCCAGTAGATACGGAGTCACCAAGCCACAAACCACAACCCTTTCTCCCATACCCACAGACAGTGAAGGGATGCAGCATTTGCCACAGACAAAGGCAACAGAGCATCAGAACTTGCCATTTCAAAGAGACTGCACAATACACTGGAGCTTACTTCTGAGGCAGTACAGGTATCTCTGAAGAAAGTGTCACACCTATTAAGCAGTTGTGTGTGGGGTGGGGGTGGGGCTTTACCGTTTTCAATGCAAAGACCCTCAGTCAGAAACTGGCATGAGCAAGCCAAGACCTTAGGTGTGAGCACCTTTCTCTTCCATGGTGAGCACACTCAGGGAGCTCTCCCCAGGCAACAGGGAAAGGTGTTGGCAGGCTGGCTTGAGCACTAGTGGCCTGGTGTATGATTATAAACGGTCATGTTGGAGATTATTTCTTGCCACTTCTTTTATCTTCGCAGTAGAAAAAAATGTAATGGCAGCCTTACTTTTGTAATTTTATAATCTCCAAGTGTTAGTAAAGAGAATACATTTTACTGAGATAGCTTTATTGCTGTTTGCCTGTTTGTTTTGGTCTTTTTTTTTTTTTTTACTTTCTGGCAAATGCAAGTGTTATTTCCAACAGATTTTTTTTCTTCTACCTCCTTTAGATTTCTTAGGGTGAATAAGCCAGACAGGGCCATGCATGAATGGAAGAGGATAATGGGTGTTCAACAGTTTTGCTAACTGAATTTCTAAGAAGAAATGGATTTATTTCTGTAAAAGTATTGCACATTCTAGAGGGCATTGTTTTAAAGGACACCATGAAGACTGGTAGCTAGAAACTAGAGAGTAATCCTTTAACATCAGATTAAACAAATTCAAAGAGTTTGGCTCTGAGCGTGGAAACAGATTCATCGAGCAGTTCAATTTTCAAAATCCCTCTTTGGTTCTAGTTTAAATATTTTCTCCAAAGTAATCAATTATCAACAAATTGATTATCGTTTCCCCTAACCATGGTTCATAGGAATCCGAGAGACTGTTTCAACTGTTACAATTGTACTGGAATTTGTTCTTCCTAGAAAATGGAAGGTTAATGATTTTTGTCATATTGAGACTAAGACTTCACAATTGCTACAGTTGGCCTTTGTTGAGTTGGGTTTTTTCCCTCCTCTCCGCCTTTTGAGGTATTCAGAATAGGTGACAATAGCTTGCAGTTGAGAACATATGTAGAGAGACCCCTGTGGCTTATTGGGGAAAGTTGCTTCATGCTGGTTGGGTGTTTGGAAAAAAAAATACACCCAGAGTTCTTTTATGTTCTGATAGTTAATGAATGCATGAATGTCAAAATGGGCCAATGGCCCATTCAGGGGGCAAAGCCTTTGCAGCCCCCTTGTATAAGAACACATCCTGAGATGCAAAATACATTTGCTTAACAAATTAAAATAATGAGATAATTCAATTAGCTTCTTTTTTAAAAAAGAAAGAAAAAAAGGGTACATCAGGGATTATTGTACTACAAGAACAGGTCACACCACACAAAAGGAGACAGGCCAGTTTGAAATAATGTTAAAGAGACTGATAATGGAAGAATGTGCATTGAATCCCACACATGTAAAGAAATTTACATGAAATAATAATTTAGGCCACATCTATTTTCAGTGAGTTCCAGCCGACATTTCACTTTGAATGTTGAAATTCATTAAATGACAGAGAAATATACCAGGGCATCCCTATTTCCAAGGACTCCCTCATGCCTGTTAGTGCATGTAAGAAAAGAGGTCTAAATTAACATGTCGCTAGTTAGGGGACCCTATTCTTGTTTTCTGAGCTTGGAATTACAGCTGAGTAAATCTCTCAGCTCATTAAAGATTAGAAAGTAAAAGTTTTACAAGACCATCTCATCAAAGTTACCGGGCCTCTTCTCTGCAGTGGGGGTGAAGTATAGATGGTGAGAGAAAACATTTTCAAAGTGAAAGCCAGAGAGAATTTCTCTGAGATCCAAGGGAGGTGCAGAGAAGGCCTGGAGGGGAACAGAGAGAGACAGCACACAAAGCCAGTGGGAGGAAGCCATGAAAAAGGGCAATTTGTGAAAGAAGGTCATGGAGAAGAGAAAAAGAAAGCACTTGGTGACAAGTGAAAAGAGGAAGGAAATGGCAAGATGACTGTGGGCTGGGGGCATTGCTCTGCCTCAGGACCTTGGGTGGAACACAAATGCAGAGATACAGACAAGGGACCTATGGATGCTGCAACATTGCTTTCTCATTTGAAAAATGGAGCAAAGAAAAATTAAGGGGACTTAATGGGCTAAACTGGCCATCAGACAGTCTAGAGGAAAAGGGACTGAAATGAAGTATCCCTGATTCCCAGACTCAGTCTATGTGAGTCTTTTTTTTCTAAACAGTCAGTGAGATTGTTAACGGCACAGAGACTTCTGCACAAAGTCCTGTGTGTATTTAACTAGGTAAACATTCTCATGAAGCAAGGACGGTGAGTTTGTAACACAGTTGACAGGCAAGTGCCAAGGAACCATGGGCAATGACTGCAGTGTGTGGTGGGAGCTGCGCCCATGGCAGTCAAAGCAAGAAATCCAAAGAGAGCTCCTGATGGTTAGCCATGAGGTGCATTCACAGACTGAGTACAGACCCTTCCTTTTCAGAAAGGCTGGGGGAGCTGGTGGCTTTGCAGACAGGTAAGGAAGGCAGCCCTTGGCTTTTCCATAACTCCATTACTACACTATCACCACCTTGACCGATGGCAGACATTGTGAGGTCTCTATGAAGCTGCCAAAGACCTGAGCAAATCACCTTTTCAAGTGGAAAGAACATGGAGATAGTCACTCAGATGGCTGGGTTTGACCATCTTGATTCTGCTTCTCTGAGTACAGAGCAGCCATATTCTCCAAGGTGTAAGCATTGGTTTTCATGGCAGAGGCTGAAAATGCATGCACGGAGATGCTTGGTTGCAAAGCAACCATTGAAATGTCTTATTTCAACCACGACAGATATCATTGTAAGGGACCCAGAGGAAGCAAACCCAACTAGATGTGCTGGTCAGGATGAGGCAGCTAGCCTGTTTAGGAAGCTTCTGCCTTTCTTAGCATCTCCAGCTACTTAAACCACCAAACCTCAGGGTGAAAACAAGGAAGCCCTCCCCTCACACTCACTCGACTTCCAAATGAAAAACATTTTACAGGTTAGCCAGTCTCCAGCTGAGGTGATGTAGCAAAGAACAGCTGTGAAGTAATTTTGATAATGATGAGAATAATAAGCACATGGCAAGGTTGAAGGCTTTGCCGTTGCAGCTTCAGTGCTCCTGAATAGATAAAAGTGATTAAATACTCCTGATTATCCCTGACCAATATGTAATGGATTTACAGCCCTTTCAATTAGTCAGTATTTGCTTAGGACTCATTATTTTGTCTTTGGTTAAGTAATCAGCCCAAAGACGCATGTTCCGTCTAATTCCTCTGAGCCAAGTCAGTGTAGGGCCCTGACCTTTGAAATGGCCATAGCTGCAAGGCAAGAATATCCACTACCAAGGCAGCCTCATTGGTACCCCCAGCTGATCTGAACACCACAGGCCAGATCAATTCACCTCAGTTTGGTACTAACGTCACTACATCAAAATGTCTGCTTTAGAGACATGAATCTATCACTTCTCCCTCCCTACTACCACTCCACCCCTTGCCCTCTATCCCTCTGTGAGAAGAGCAGACCAACAACCACCATCATAAATAAGAGTGGAACATTGTCCTGGACTCACAACACTGTAACTAATGTCATTCATCATGGAGACACACAAGCTGGATAACCAAATAAGACCTCCAGCTTTCAATAAATTACTTACTTTGTTATTAAGCTATAGTGTAGATAGAATGGCCTGAAAACAATGCTAGAACAAGACAAATCCTCAGAAAAGTTCCAAGAATTTCCAAATAAGATAGGAAAATATAAGCATGCATATTTCCTCTGTAAAAAAAAAAAAATTATGTCACTCTTCATCATGAGAACTTTTGAGTCAATAGTATGTACTGACACATCAAGCTGGCTGCAAACATGGGATATAAATTGTTACTTTAAGGCCATTGCACTTATTAGTCTTTTCCCAGAAGTGAAAAGGGTTAGCTTTTAAGATAATGGACTTGAACAAATTAAACTGAATCTTTAATTTCAACCTTGCAAACAAAGGCACCAGAGTACCAACAACCCTTCTGTATTTGTCACACACAACACACATACACACACACACACACACACACACAAGTGCACAGTGTTATCAGACCACTTCCATGAGATGAGGTGAGCTTGGACATGCCCATGGTAAGATGCTGATGATGGAGACAGCATTGGTTAGCAGGAGACTCAGCAACGCCCTCCTATGGTTGAAGCTGCATTGTCTGAAGTTGCTCAGATTTTGTAATATAGTAAACATTTACAGATATTTTTGAGTCTTGGGCCATTTTAAATAAGGTCTATTGCTGAACTCTTCAGACAAATCGTTGTTTCTTTCTAGAGGATGCTATTTGGATGGCAATGGTTAACAAAAGTTGTATGAGTCACCAGATTCCAAGAAACAGAAAGCAGGCAACCTTGAACAGAAGGATGGAACTCAAACCAAATAAAAACCAACCCTGTGTGAGAGACCATGTGACTCCCTAAAACTTAGCAAAATGACAAATACAATTTTGTTATTTTTGAATATATTTTTATCTTAACTTACTGTGAGATGCTGGAAGAGCCACGCTCTCATGATATTTGTCGCGACTTTGGGGAATATGCCTCTTTTCTTCTGGCGTTTTTTGTCCTTATCTGGATCATCATCATCACCTGTGCCAGGTGAAGCTACACTGTTGTCTAACCCATCACCTAATAGGAAGAAATGAAGATCCATTAGAGCAAGCATAGCAAGGGTGCCAACAACAATGCCAGGCTAATGACGAGCTCGTTGAAAGAAATCCATTAAGGGGGTATATTCCCTTTCATTAAAGTATAATTGGAGACACAAATATGTAAAAGACAAAATTAAGCCAGGCCTCTTCAAATGTTAATTTTGTGTGTCTCACTCTCGCCCATATCATTAATTCAATTATAATTGTGTACTTGACACAGCGCAGTAGCTCTTTGTCAATTATGGAACCCAGTGTGGGCAAACCGCTACGAGAAAGCCCATTTGGTAGAAATACATCCCCGTGCCCATAGTGAGCACAGACTGCCGGGTAATCAAGTTAAATGTTCTGTAGTCTATATATTCTAGGATGCCTGCATAGGTGACAGTAGCTGTGTCACTGTTGATTGCACATAACGCACTGCCTGCTCAGCCCCTCCCAGAACTGTCACCTCCTAAACTCACACATTCGCATACTCCTCCTGTGACCCAGAGCCCCACATTTGCATGACATGGAAACTTTTTAGCTCTCTGCAGCACTGATCATTATCGTGAGGGGGCAGACAAAAAGACACACATCAAGGTAGGGTGCTCACTTAATCAGAGCCTTCCTATCAACATCTTTCTCTTCTGTGCTTTTCTCTGGCATTAATTGTGCATTAGCAAAAATCATTTACTTTTAACAGTCAGAGTTATTTTTTCTTGCCCTCCGGCAAAAATGCCTTGAAAGCCTGCCTGGAGGGCATCTAAATTATGTATCTGAAAAACTCTTCTGGCAAGGCATTGCAGGACCCCTACTTTCTTAAAATTCATACGAGCACGTCTTCCTGTTTTTGGGAAGGCATCAATCAAGAGTAGCGATATATGCCATATCCCTACATTAATATTTGAACTAATAACTTTAAAAAAAGGAAAGAAACAAGATCCGACTTGTGGCATAATCAAATGCAAAATAAATGAAGAATACGGGGACAGCACTGAGGCTTTATAGATGGCTGTGTTTTCCTTGCACATCATTAGCCTGGAGCCACACGAAAGAGGGAAACAGAGAAGTGGAGAGTTTATGCTCCCTGCTGGTGTTTAAGAAGCTGGGGTCCTGGAAGGACATCTGGGAATTGCGCTGAGATGGGTTTTTTTGTAATTTAAGAATAGACATTCATTAGCAGTAAATGCCATAAATCCCACGCTAAGTAAAAACCTTGTCCAAGAAAGCCTAAAACAATAAACTCTGTGCTCAATGTAGCCTGAGCTGGGCACTCTGTAGCTGCCCGAGGAATGCAGCAGATCCACCAGCAAATCCCCAGCCCCACTCCCTCCTCCCAAATGGTGTTTCACCCAGACTTCCTGCCCACTGGGGCACTGGCCTTAGAACTTCTGGGTCTGCCCTGTGGCCTTTTGGTACCTGTTCCTTTAGCTCTCTCACAGAAAAAAAAAACCCTCAACCTTCTTTGACCAGAGAAGCAGAAAAACCACAGCAAAGAGCTGGCAGATTAATTTTATTGACATTTCCATTTTCACTGCAATGCGATCCCCTCCATCACATGGAAGGGATGACCCTCACTATTTACAGACTGACAGGCCACTTCGTTACAGCCACCCTGCCCCAAGGCAAAGCAGCTCCCTTCCATCTGCCCAAACACTAGAGCATGACCCCAAAGTTGCTGTTCTCTTTTTCTTTGCCTTCTGTTATGATAAAAAAAAAAAAAAAAAAAAAAAAAAAAAAAAGAGGGAGAGCGAGAGAGACAGACACATACACACACGCGCGCTTGCACACACACACACACACACACATACATACACACACAGAGACAGAGAGCCTGGGGGTGGGACACACACACACACACACACACACACACACACACACACGGGGGGGGGGCGAGAAGAGAGGGAGAGCCAAATAGTCAAAAAAGAAATGAGTAGGCAGGCAGGGAAAGAAAAATCCATTGGCTTTTGAATACTGGATATATGGATATATAGAATCTAATCTTTATCTGTTGACCTTCCCTGAACACACATGTACATCAATCTGGGGGTTGTGCACACATGCACACACACACACACACACGTACGTGCCCCAGCCTGCATGGGGACATGTGCACACACTTTCCACTGTGCCAAGGAACTGCTGCAAGGCAAATTCTCACCCACACTAATGGCTTCTGACTGCTCCTTGGCAACCCCAGCATTTTCACCTGGGTGGAAGTGCTCTCCAAAATACAGACACTGGAGCGATCTCATCAGCTGCTCATGTGACACAGATGGAGAGTGGCTATTAGGAGCCAGGCAGTGGGCCTTGGGGATCTGAGGTGCTGTTCTGTAGCCTGAGGCAATTTTGAAAAGCAGTACCCAGAGATGAGGGGGAAAAAATTCACATTGCAAGTCCAAGTTTGAAGTCAGTCTGTCCGTCTCCACACTGTGGATAGAGATATCTTTGTCTCTTACTGTGGAGTCTCTGTGGCTCTCTGAATGCACATTTCAGATTATGTATGGAATAACTCTTCCTTCACTGTCTTCCAAATAGAAAAACACACTGTGTAAACAATGCCTGTGTGTATATATTTCTTCCTAAGCACATATGGTTTCTGTGTATATGTTTAAGCTGAAATTGTCAGGATTTTGTTAAAATCTCATTTAGCTTTCTTTGATAGATTTTTGAATACACGTATTGCAAAAGGTTAATGGCTTAATTGAAGGAAGTTCAACGAAAAAAGGCATTTGCCTTTTGAACCCAATCAATGACCTTAAAAAATGAGAGGCAGTGACTCCATGGTGCATTTTCTCTTGTTTAAAAAGAAAAGGGGCTGATAACATTCTCAGACTATATGATTCACCATGTTTAGCTCCAAAAAAAAAAAAATGTAGCTAGCATGCTCATCCTTTGATGACTGACTTAAATTGGATAAAGAGAAGCATTACATGAATTTTAATGGAAAGCAGTCCATTTTGTAAAAATGTTATGAAATATTTGAATTTAGATCGGTGTCATAAATAATTATAAACAAAACATGTCTGGTTTTATATTAATAGCTAGATACTCAATAGGATACTTTTTTATTAAGTTTGACAATTTCATACATGCATAGGGATAAAAGACTCTTAATACTAGCGTTTAAATCTCTACAACAAGAGGGACTTTTCTTTCCCAAATACAACAATAAATACTATCATTTTCTTCCTAATGAACTATGAACCAAGTCTAGCACTAAGTTCTAACAACAACATAAAGAAAATGTTTGAAAGGCAACTATGTGCTCTAAATCTAAACTAAATGTCTGTAAGTGCAGATGGAGCTAAGCCGCTGGTAACATTGGATATCACTTTCTTGTTTCCAGGCTGTGTGGAACAGGGTTGTTGGTCTTTGGCATGTGCATTAATTGAGTTAACATGCTGGAGGGGGGTGTATACAATAGCATAATGTGTGTAGTAAAGGAGGCAGAAGCACTGATAGTACAGACATCAACCCCAGAAGTTATGGCTCAATACTGTAGAAACCTTGAGAAAAAGAGTTGTTTCTTACTTATTTTTGTCCTACCTAGGTGCATAACCTCAATAGCATGACCATTTGTTGGAAGGGTGAATGACTGACAGGCTTATTCAAAGGCTTTTTCCTCTGTCTGACAATGGTCACACTGGGGGAACTGCACCCACAGAGTAAATAAGGACTATTCTTGGTAGCTGGTAGATTGCTCACATGCACACCTCACTTGCAAACATGCCAGGAATGACATTCCTTGGGAAAGAGACTTTGGTGCTCCCAGGGCCTATGTGGGTGACTGTACTACTATCAGATTCCCATTTCTGATGATGAAGAAATTATTTTCTTTCGAATCCTTTGACCAAGGTAGAGATATATGTTTTGGACAAGATATTCAAATTATGTATACTTCAGAGAGACATAACATGTGTGAAAATAAGAGGAAATATTCAAGCCCAGTGGGCACATAGACTATAAGTACTCTAAACCACAAGGGAGAATGATGAAGATGTAGGTCTCAAGGCTTTATCCCATACTCATTGAATCAAAATATCCTGGGCCCAAGGCTGTGCATTTTAAACAAGTTGTGTATGCACAAAGATTGGTACTGGTTCTTTGCACACGTGTGTGTACAAGCAAAAGTGTGTGTGTGTATGTAGGACAGAGGACTATTATGTGGGTCAGAGCTCTCCTATGCCATGGTCTCCAGGTATCAAACTCAGGTTGTTGGCCCAGGTGGCAAGTTCCTTTACCCACTGAGCCACCTCAACGGCCCAAATTTTTCTTTCTTAAAGTAAATTTAATTTTTATTATATCAGTTTGTTTAAGCCTCCAGACTGCTCTGGGGTCCTGGCTGTTTCCATGTTGTCTCATGTTCATGTTAAATAGAACTGCAACATTGACTCTTGAAATGCACTTCAGCAGCTTAGGTATCAGCTAAGAAGCAGGCAGAATTTCAGATGTACCAAAGATCAAGTGCCTAGGAAAGGCTAGGTGTGGGGCCCAGCACACTGAGCACCAAGAAGCCCTGCGGTGGTTCCGATGCCCACTTCAGCTGCACAGCTCTGAGAATATCCCCTTAGGCTGCTATCCCTGTTGTTGTCTGGAGGCCCGCTCTAATCTCTGCATCCTTCTGCTGTTTTAAGACTCTGAAGTATAGTGAGAACATCTCTGGCTGGATTTACATTCATGCTCTAAAGGAAATCCCACATTCTTTCCAGGGCTGAGCTGAATAGTCTCCGAGCACAGGCACTGCTACAGAGGCACCTGCCTAGGCAACAGATGTAGGCCACAGAGTTGCAGGATGCTGAATCCCAAGGTGCCCTGAATATTCTGGAAAAGCAAAAGTCCCTATCCATAGATATGTATTCAGCAAATCAAGCACATTATGAGAGGACCCTCAGATGACCCTACCTAAGAAAATGCCATCCCTAAAACCCTTGGCCATAAAAACCACTCAAGCAAAGGACATACCTCTGCTCATTTGCATACTACGCTGTCCCCTTTAGCTCAAAGTCAGGATCTACCTGGACGTCCGCTGAAAAGTTTGGAGTAAAGATATCATAAAAACAGCAATGATGTGTTAGAATGTGTCTAACGCCACAGGGATGGAGAGTTCTTCTTGTCTCCTATCCCCATGCTTTAAAAAACAAACTTATTTTCAGAGGACACTGAAACTATGAGGCTGACTCCTTGATCAAACTCTCTGCATTCAAGGATGAACCAGAATCTGGCCATAGCTTCTCCAAGTCCACTCAGTTACCACAGGCTTTCTCATAAGTCTGTGAGCTAGCTTTTACTTCTCTAAGCATTTTTTTTTTGGTCTGAGTTCTCTTATCAACCCACACTGAAGAAGGCCCGGGAGTATAAGAAAAGGCCTAAACCCTGGAAAAAGTTAATTTTAGGTTGTAACATGTGGAACTCTGCGAGTGCTGGTCCAGCTTGGCCACAAATAGATATGTGTGTACTTTGCTTCACAAGTCAGCCAGGGCCTGAGAGGGCTTCACATACAATTAGTGAAAAGTTGGAATTTTTGTGGACTAAGCTTTCAGGGCCAAGTGGAGACCCTGACAAGGTCAGGAGCCAATGACCTTGTAGCTAGACATGCTACCCACTGATAAATGGTTGATAGATAATACAGATAGAAAGACAGATAAATAGAAAGCAATACCTTCTAACCGTCTCATTTCTAGCGTTCAAATGTGTTCGTCAATACATGTGTGCTGGTGTATGATATGTGTGACTATAATCAGGTATGCAGTATATATATGTGCATGTATTTGTATATGTGTAACTTTATAAAATACTTGTAAAGTGATGAAATTTGTATAAAAGGGTCAAAGTGTTTATATATGAACTGTTTTGGGGAGGGTAGGCACAGACTTTTGTATGTGCAAATACACATTTACACAGTCCCTAAACATTTCTATTCAACATGCGTTTTCTATGTTGGTCCTCCTATGACATAACGCCGTGCCCTGGGCTTCATCAACACTTTCCACTCTCCTTATCTTCATCCCCACAAATGTATCTTTACTTGTACTCACATTGTCATCACAGCCAATCTTCAAAAAAAGTGGGGGGGGGGGAGAAAGGAGAGAAGGAATGGAGAGAAAGGTTGGAAACCATTATCCATTCCATTTTACAGTGAGGAAAACTGAGGTGCAAAGTCGTTTAAGAAATGACAAAGCGACAAAGACAGGCACTTGGCCCTTAAGACCCATGCTCCAGCCTCCAGCCTCTCCCTTGTGCTGTGCTGGAATGGCATGATGGTAGTATGGTGGGGCTAGACTCTGAACTACACTTCAGCCCTGAAGAACTGAATCCCAGGAAACAGACCCAGGATATTCATTTATCTTTATGCCATAAAGAAAGATTTGTGACAACACATTTAGACATAAACACAAGAGCTGGCAAGATGGCTCATTAGGAGAAGACACCTGGCACTAAGCCTGACAACCAATGTTTGATCCATGAAACTCACGTGATGAAAGGAGAGAAGTTACTACTAGAAGTCTGACCTCCACAAGAACACTCTGCCATGGCCATGTACCTCTCAATAGAATAAATACAGGTAACTCTTCAATACAAACAAAAAAAGAAGAGAAACAGAAGGAAACATGGGCCAAACAAAAACAAAAACAAACAAACAAACAAAAACTGGGTGCACATTTTTACAAAAGCAAGAGTATCTATAGGGCTGGAAAGACAGTTCAATGGTTAAGAGCACTGGCTGCTCTTCCAGAGTATTTGGGTTCAGTTCCCAGCACCCACAACGGCAGCTCACAACTGTCTTTGACTCCCGTGGCCAGGGATTCTGCACCTTCTCACGGACATACATGCAGACAAAAATCACCAGAGCACATTAAAAAAAAAATGAAAATGAAAAAGAGTATCTATTATCGATAAGGTCATGTTTTCCTTGCAGATCTAAGGTTTACATTACACAACTTTTGAAACAGGAAAATCAGCCAAGTTTTCAAGACTAAGTCAAAGGGCCTTTAAATTCCAAACCTTTCTTCCTTCTTGTTGGTCTGCTGTGCCCTCTCTCTCCATCTTTACACCCACTTTCTAAGGCTCTTTGCTAGCAAGCTGCTCTTCAGCCTCCAGATCCTAGTGAAAAAGTCTCTTTTGCAGTTGTTCCGAGGTCCTGTCTTAGAGTCAGGGGTACTGTGTTATTGGCTTCTTCAGCAGTTCGTACTTTTTTCAATGTACGTTCTCACAAAGGTGTGAGTCTGAGAGATTACACATGTTTTACACATGGGCATAAGGCCAACTCTCAAATGTTAGCGGAATGAATACACTGGTAGCAAAAGCCGCTAGATAGTTTAGGATCTGTTTTGAGGGGAAATGCCCATGAAGGGGATGCAGTGAGCCTCAGGCTCCTCCTCCCTCCACTCTCTATACCCTGCGGGATACTGGGCCACACCAGACTCTGGTGCAGGCGCAAGAGAATGTTTGGTCCTCCCCAGAGAGCGTGCACCAGGACACATGCCATGGATTGTCTGTGGAGAAGATGGTGCCCACATCTCAAACTTGCCTTTTCTATTGGGAAGAGGGTTGCTGGCAGAGAGGGAGGCACACACTGCCCACCCACTTCCGGTTAGTAGAAGTCTTGCAGTTAAAAACAAAGTTCCCTGAAGCCATCTGAATGCCACACAGTGTTGTGTGGACTAATGTTCTTTCATTTCTCGATTCCTTCTCCCTCTTAATATAATGCTTAGCAAACAGGGTTAAAATGTACTAACACTCAAAAGATATTTTCTTGCCGGTTGCCAGGGGGTCCTTACAGAAGTTTAATTTGGGGCCTCCCACTGAGAAAACTGTACCAAGATTTCAAGTAAGAAAGAGAAGAGAAAGAGGAGGCAAAACTTTAGTCTGGTTCTGTTTCAGGAATATAGCCTTGCAAAAGCTACTTTCCAAGGACCATCAGCAAAGTCAATGTTTTTCCACAAGAAATTAATTTATTATTATTATTACTACTACTACCATTATTATCATTATTTATTATTTTCACATTAAGAGAGTTGGGGGGTGGTGAGTACACCCAGAAATTCAGGAAAATCCAGAGCAGCAATGAGACCTGCTAATCACTGACCTCTCTTACTCTCCTGCTGGGCTTAACCGTCTGGACACGTTCAAGTGAAATTTTTCTGTGATTTCTTTTTTTTTTTTTCAAGTGACTAGTTCATGGTCCACAAGCAAGGAAGGAAGCAGAAGGGATGAAGGCTTTCGTTTACATGCAACATTTACTAGCTGTGTGGGTTTTCCAACATTAAAGAGGGGACAGTGACCCAGGCCACCTTTTTCACACTCAAAAGAGCACTGAAAAAACAAGTCTTCACAGGCTTTACCTCGGCTTCCCTGGTCCTGAACACCCTCCCCCCGGGGGGACAAACAGAAAGGGAAAGAAAGAGAGGGGATTTTATGGTCCTTTCTCTTCAACTTCTCAGGCGGTATAAGCAGCATTTAGCAAATTCAGCCCCAAATGGCTCCAGAAGCTCAGAGCTGCGGGGGCGCATTCTTTGTTGTCCTCTCTCTATTTACACAGGATTTACGCAGGCTCTCCACTGAAGAGAGCCAAAGCACTTCCATTCTCCCTGCTGGCTCGCCCTGGATTGGAACTGTGGCAGCATGGCCCAGGCCAGACATGGGGGCACAGGATGAGACCCCCCGGGACTACTGACTGCTCAGAAGACATCCTGAGACATTCTAGCTGGTGTGGGCAGCTGGAGAGTGGACAGATCTACAGAGATGGCCCAGCTTCTCAGAGGAAAGAGCAGGTCCCTGCAAAGTCTATGCAAATGCTTGTCCAGGGATGAATAGCATACTCTTTAAAATATGCATCTATAGGATAGAATGGGAAATGGTGGGTGAGGGAAAAAAAATCAGACTGCAGCTTGGATGAAAACCACTTCACCCACTGGTTGGAAAAATAAAGTGTAAAAACAGACAGATGGACACATATGTAAATGTGGCTGTGTTTTAGGCTTTAGCTGGCAACGTGAGTGTCGGAGTATAGTTTTGCATGCCTGTATTTTCCATAGCATGTTGAATCCTGTTAGCTGTTGAACAGAAACATCCTCATACTGGTCCTTGACCAAATCAGTCCCCTCAATTTACCCGCTAGGAGCCATAAAAGAGCTTTGTTTATTGACTGGAACTTGCTAATCCTTTATAGCAGAATTGAAGGGGAGTTGGCAAGATGTTTGGTCTATTCTCCACTTCATTTGGTTATTCTCATTTGAAATATATATATATATATATATACATATATATATATATTTCATTCATTCTCCTTTGAAAAATATAGATGTGTGTACATACATATAGAGAGTTCAGTTACAAATTTTAGAACATTTTAAGAAAGAATATCTATTCTCCCAAGTCTCCCACAGAGTGCTCTGGGGAGTACTGTCTGAATCCAGTGGGATGCATACTCCTCTGCCATTGTAAGTCAGCAGATTGCTGAATCTCTGTGGCACAGGATAAAAGCGTGTACTTGTTCCTCCGTTACCTGATAAGCACATAGGAATGTATAGAGTACCTTCTGGAGTTATTCACAGTACATCATAATAAAGCCCTCCTGGGCACTCTAATGACTCATTTTTAGTGACCTCTCAAATGCCCTTTTCCACAGTTAACACTCAGCTTTTATTAAGGTAGGAAGCAGGGACAAATGTCCACTCGGGTCCCAGCTCTCAAATTCGACTCTACTTGGGCTGCACTACCTCCAGCTGAAGCTGTTTTAATGTCCGCCTGGCTTCCCTAGTGTGGCATTTCAGCTAACAGAGTTCACAATCTTTTCAGCCCTAAATGCAGAGACTGCTATCTTCCAGTCATCCTAGGAATGTGCCAGATACCATCTCCCTCCTGTGATACAAAGAACCAGAGCAAGGGACCCACAGAAGACCAAGCTGATCAAGTTACCAACAGCCCAGAATGCCCCTCTCCAAGGTTAATCTTTGAACTGGTAAATGTTATAATTAGGAGCCTTGAAGTTGGGCTAGGCTGAATGTTGAAATAAAGACACCAAAAGAGAAAGTATGAATGGGTCTTGTCTCCTTCACCTGATGGCTTTGACATGAGTGCTTTGGTATGTATGGAAAATTATACAAAAAATGAGGTGTTATGATTTATGAGTCTCTCCCCTATATTTCCCAAAGAAGAAAAAAAAAAAGGTGTTTTGGGAGGCATGGCTTCCCAATTTCCCTTAGCTGTTTCAGACAAATTGTGAAAATTATGCAAATAACAATTTTGGCACCTTTGCTAGAGGAAAACATTATTAAATTATGCTCTAAGTATTTTGTCTGCTTTAGTAATTACTCGCATGTAACTGTAAATATAAATAGCTGTTATTCTGTTTAAATTTTTAATCATGCAAAATATTGTCACACAAAATGTCCTTCTGTTGCAGACTAACTGGGATTTTCTTTTTTAAAACATCCATATTTAACTGAAGTGGACTATATTTAGCATTCTAAAGTGTTTTAGTAAAGATAGCTGGCTAACATCTTGGAATCAACAGGTCTCTCATGAGAAGATATGGCCTTTATATTTACAAAAAGCACTTCCTACCTAAGAAAGCCCACTGATATAGTTTAAAAAAACTTTTTTTACAGACACTAGACTACAATTATTCTGCCCCTGGAATCTATTAACTATGCTGAAAGTACATGTTACAGTATACCTACAGAATTTTGGATCTTATTGTTACTTTTAGCATGTTACAATATTTAAACATTATCAATCTATAATAAAATTTGTTAAAATTATTTAAAAGCAAAGTTAAATCATAGCAGAAGTTATTACATTTCCCTTTTAGAGTTTTTACTTCAGTGTTGTATTTGCTACAGAAGAAAAAATAATTAGGACAATGTTTTATAATTCAAGACAGTTGATGAATTTGAATTCTTATATTTATGGTTGTGAGCCTTGCCTTTAATGGCTGAGCTATCCTCCCAGCCCTGAATTTGAATTCTTAAGTTTATGATATTTTTTTTCTCTGAACATATAACAGCGGATATCAGTTCAAAAAGATCTACAAAAGAATTTTAAAATATTACATGTACCTCACCAGTTACTGCAAAGTGAAAATAATAGATGATTTTCATAAAAGCATAACCTTAAAATTAATATAGTTAAATAATACCCATAAGTTTCCACAACAAGCCTTTGTGTCAACAGCAAAGCCAGCCATCTCTGTAAAACTCTTTCCTAAGACAACCACATGAGTTCCCTATCAACAGCTCCCGGAGGAGTTTCATACGAGGCTATCACGGCTGCACATAGGAGAAAAATGACATTATAATAATGTAACTAGTTCGGGTGAATATTATTAGTTATTTGTTTATTCTTCATTTTATTTGTGTCTGTGTGTATGCATATGATTTTGGGGGCTCACAGATGCCGGAAGAGGGAGTTCGATCCACTAAAGCTGGAGTTACAGGTAACTGCAAGCTGCCAAACGAAGGTGCTGGGAACCAAACATGGGTCCTGTGCAACAGCGGCAAATACGCTTTACCACTGACCAATTTCTTCAGCGCCTTAATAATTTGTTTTTATGACAACATCTCCTAGTGTATCCTAGGATAGCCTCATCCACCTTGATCTGCTAAGTGTTGGGAGTATAGGCTCTCTATACCACTCTTGATAACAGGTAGCTTTTTTAATAAATATAATGCCAAGTCTAAAGTCTATTCGTTAATTATTAGAAAATTATAGCCTGTATCTTTTTCTTTTTTAAAGAACTTTTTCACACCAGCATTTCCCAGTAGAACTCTTGACTTCCTGTTTAAGAAATGTCTAAGTTAAATCATTAACATTTTAAAAGAAGTAATTACACATTTAGACATCCCATTTAAGCTTCATGTTTTAAAGAAGTACGGTGTTATGATTTGAGAACAAGTAGATATGGCTTTATAATGTAATGCAAATGGACATACATGGTATTTATGTAATAACTCTGGGGAAATAAATAATGTATCTGCTTAATAAGAATAATCTAAGATCTCACAAGTTGATTAATCTGCATAGAGCCTGTGTACTAAAGAACCACAGGCATGGACCTCTGAAAGGACTTCAAATGAGAAATCGCTTCTAATTAGAATTCCTCTTGGAGTGCTAAAATATCCTAAAATTAATAATGTTGATGGTTGCATAACCCTAGGAATACACTAAGAAATAACAGGTTGCTCCATTCTCATGGGTGATGTGTTACTATGTGAAGTACATCTCAAAAAACTTAACAGATGATAAAAAGGGTAGATAATCCCTCCCAATACAGGGAAACATGCAGAAAGGTGCACACAAGGTTACTTGAATTAGGACATAGCCATATTTTCCCCCCAAACTGATTAGCAAAAAAATGTGATTTTAATGCCTCCTTACTAATGACATCATAGCACCTTACATATGGACAAGCTTAAATACTTGAAGCACTTGGGATCAAGTTTATATTGTTTACACTAAAGATATGCATTATTAAAATAGATGGGGCTTATTGCTAAAATTAATCCTTCTTATGCTCAATTGTATCACATCATAACAGGATTCAAGACTAATTTCCTCTTCCAAAATTTAAACTAAAAATAACCCCAGAAGAGTTAGACAGACAGACGACACACGCACACACACACACAAATTCCACACCTATATTTTTCTACATAATTACTGAATTTACAATAAGACCCTTAAAGTCGTTGACCATATCTTTTCTTTTCCCTCTATATTTATTAGGACTTTACTTAATAGTTTCAGTGTAGTTTTTGCCTAAGCTTTTAATAACCAATCAGATGAATGACTTGTTGAAATATGGCTGTGAACTTTCTAAGTTTATATTTGAAATTTGATAACAAATGCTATCTACAATATTGATCTTCAAAAATTCAAAATTGTCCCTGGGGTTGGTATGTCATAAATTTCAAAGGCATTATTTTAAAGGACTCATTCTTTGGGAGAAGCGACATTATGGAAATAAACAGTAAAGAATGCAGGGGAGGCTGGAGAGATGGCTAAGCAGTTGAAAGCAGGTACTGCTCTTATAAAACAAAGGACTCAAGTTCAGTTCCCAGCATCCAGGTCAGGCAGGACCCAACAGCCTATAACTACAGCTCCAGGACACCTGACTTTCCTTTCTGGGATCTGTAGACATCTTCACTCATTGTCATATACTTTCTCTACACATATGTACACTTACATAATTTTTTAAAGATTTTTTTCAAAATAATAATAAAGATTGGTGGGGGCCAATGTTTGGAACAATGCCTGACTTACCTGATTATTTCCTTAAAATAAAACGATATGTGTGAATAAACAGAATGTGTTTTATCCATACACTGAAATACTATTTAACAAACACAGGAATAAGCCACTGAAGCCTGCTGGGTGTTACATCTCAAAGTCATTATGCTAAAGCGGACAAAGCCAAACACAAAGGATCACAGACCTCTGTATAATTTAAAATATATTCAATTCTAGAAAATATGAACAAATACTTATGACCAAAAGCAGGTGAGTAGTGGCCCGAGGACACATGCAAAGGGAAGCTAGACTACAAAGAGATACAAGGAAACTTTTGGGAAGTGATGGGACTGGTCCATGAAATGTATACAGAGGTTCAAATTCATTAAGCTGACCATTGTAAGTTGAAGAAATTTTGGTATGGGAAATTTGCTCCCAGTAAAGTTGACAAAAAAAAAATAACATTAAACAAATTATAGTCAAAAACCTATTGTTTGGCATAATACAGATTTCAGTAGGATGTGTAGGAGTGAGAGTCGGGGTATCTGCAGTCATTGAAGCAATGTTCTGAAAGTTTGAAATGGCCAGGTAAGGCATTTGAAAGATGCTATGGAGAGAGATCCAGCATGATAGCCATAAATCTGTTGGTTTAATTCATAAAGTTGTTTTAATTCATAAAGATACAAAATGGGTGGTCAGAAAGTACTTTGCAGATTTTGATAAAAAATTACTTTTCTGTATTAGCCAAATTGTTCTGTGGGATGTATTATCTAAAACTATTAGTGTTAAAATATATCAATGATAGTTTCCAAGGTAACAAAATTATTCTTCACTGAGTATTTTCTTTTAAAACCTTAGGGGAAATTCGATATTATCTCACTCTTTGCAAGCGCACAAAGACCTATATGTCTTCAGAGACCTCCTGAGGCCACAAGATAAAGATGGAAGGAGCTAGCTTAGCATGGATGGACCAGGTATAAAGTGTGCCAGTCTGTCCTCGGGACAGTCTGACATTGCATTCCTTACAAGAAAGCTTCATAAAGTCACTTGGGGTGCTGTTAGCACAGCTAGACACAGCTAGATCTTAAACTCTAGTCTATGCTTTCATGTGCCACAAGTCCTCTACTCCCTTACAAAAATGGAGTTAATACATTGGAAGCAATGTATAGAGAGAAAACAGTGTATAGAGTGGCCCGTGTCATTAGCCTGGGCAGTGCAGTTTGTACCGATGCCTAATGATGCCCAAATTCCTCATTTGGCTTTTGAGATGTGTGATGTTTACCTTTGTTCATTCTCTCTCTTTCCTTCTTTTTGACATTTGCTTTAAAGTACCATTGATTTTTTTTAAGCCTTTACTTAAGGAAAACAAACAAACAAACCCCTTAAATGGCACAAGGGACAGAGTTGAGTTTTCCATTTGCTGTGTTTTGTGCCCACACTGAGTCACTGAGCCTTAAAGAAATACAACGCTGGTCACTGATAATGTCTGAGAGAGAAAGTTGCTCAACCACTGCCCAGGAAGAAAAGAAAGGCTTTACTCTCTCAGTAGGTCTACTCATATGCCTGTGGAAACCAGCCTATGAGACAGCAGGCATCCCTGCAGAGAGATGGGAGAGCTCCAAGAGCCACCAATCAAGTGGCGGTCCCGCCTTCCCGAGCTGAGCCAGCACATTTCCGGGTCTTGATCACACAGACTAGGGAGTCATTCTTCTCAGAGATAAAGTCGGTGAATGTACTCTTGAGAAGATAACAAATTAAAAACCAGCTGAGTCAGCACCAGTGGGTGAGGAATTCACTGCTGACCCAGTACAACACAATTCCTGCCACCAGTCAGTAACCACAGGAGAGCGGCCGGCTGCACTCCATGCAGCAAAACTCTTAATGACCGAGGGTCTTCCCTGGGCTAAATGACAACTGTCCAATATACTCCCCACAGTTCCACTTACACTGCTAATGACTGCCTCATTATTTATACTTCAAGGCTTGCTACGTGGAGTAACTCAAAGATTTTAAAGCGAATCTCTAAAGTGATATACTTATGAAATGACCAGAAATATGAAAAGAGCTGTAATATCGAAAGCATTATTTCACTTTGGGAAAATATTTTACACCTACAAAATTCTCACACAAAAATATTCAGCTTTTGTCACTCTGGAAGAAAATGGAGTTGACATTTGCTGTACATCACATATCTAGTATTGGGGAAAAATAATTACCAGATTCTCTACTGTGAGGTTCACAATGCAACTTTAGGTTAAAGTTCTCTCTCTCTCTCTCTCTCTCTCTCTCTCTCTCTCTCTCTCTCTCTCTCTCTCTCTCTCTCTCTCTCCCATATATATGGACTTTTCCGAATAACTGATTACCATAACCAAGGGCATGAACCACAGATCATGACACCCATTTTGACACAGATGGAAAGCGAAGTGACAGTTATTTTAAAATCTTGTCCTACATGAAGCATTTTTGTAATTTATGATTTATGGTCTATGAATATTATTGGGTTAAATTATCCAAAATGGGTGATTATTTGATGATTTTTGATCTACTCAAATAGCAATTTTGCAAAGCAGTATTTTTAGCTTCATTATCAATTATAATGTAGTTCTCTGTTTTTGAGACAGAATGTCACTATGCTGTCCAGGCCAGCCTCAAACTCCTGGCAATCCTTTCACCTTAGCTTTCCAAGTACTAAGATTATAGGCATGGGTCACCAAACCCAGCTGCTTTGTCAAAGTTTCAAATTGCCACTAGTATTACTGTGCCTACCCTTGCTGACATAACTTTAAACTATTTTCTATTTCCATATCAAATATAAATGGATGGATTGGGGTGGAACTAAACTCCAACAATTAAAGTCCTCAGCTAGAAGGAAGCAAGCAATGACTGGACACAGAAGAAAGTGACCAATGAGCAATAGGGAGGTAGGGAACATTGCACGTTTTAGACGTTTTTAGAAAGGGATCCTGCTCATAACATTGAACAGTATAAAGTATCCTTGTCAATTCAAATTTCAGACTCTAACAATAGTAATTAGTATTGAGAAATGAAAAGCACAGATTCCATTCTGAGCCTTGGAGTATTAATACAAAATATTATTTACACTCTGCTAGTGTATCCCAAAAATGACCACAGGTTTTTTTTTTTCCAATCCATTCTAGCATGGTTGACTTTTGTTATGCACATGAAGGACCTGAGGTATAAGGAGGTTAAGCAAGTTGCTTGAGTAACAAGTAGCTGAGATGGGGGATCACAAAGACCTCCTTTAAAATGTTACAGTAGGGCTAGGAAGATGGCTCAGCCAATTAAGAGCCTGCTCTGGAAACACTCTGATTTCAGATCCTCAGCAAACTTTAGTATTGGGACAGAATGACAGATGGACTCCTGAAGCTTACTGGACAGCCAGTCAGTGAGAGATCTTGTCTCAAAACACAAGGTGGAAATCAACAGACTAAGACAACTTCTGTCCACTGCTGGCATCCACACCAGCAGGCACACTACAGTAGACTATCTTGCAATGGCCACGCTTGAGATATTGGTATCTGTCTAGAATTTTCCATCCTCCTAAAAACACTTCGTAACATTTCTCTGCCATATTGAATCATTCAGTCAAAGATTTTGTGGTTGATCAATGGAAAGGCAATTGGAAGTTGATACTTGACTGTGAACATAACATACATAGATATAATAAAGTCAGGTGCTGGTCCTTTCATACTTCCAATACATACAACAACAGTGTCTGGCATATTGTTGACATTGGAAAGTATGTGTTACAAATGTGATAAATACAGTGTGTGTGTGTGTGTGTGTGTGTGTGTGTGTGTGTGTGTGTGTAAGCTAATAAGTGCTTGAGCACTACTGCTGCTTGCTGAATCCAGGACATATATACTAGCCATGCATCCTCCCAGATATACTACTGCTCTGATGTAATTTCCAGTGTGTGTGTGTGTGTGTGTGTGTGTGTGTGTGTGTGTGTTATATCCTAGAGCCTTGCCTTCAACTTAAGAAAAACTTGAAAAGTTCTCAAGCACTCCCAAGTTAAACAACATTACTCAACTTTAGAAGCCTTCTGTCTCTGCACAGCCACTGCCACACTTCAGCCTTGCAGCCGTGCAATTGATTCATCTCACTGACAAAAAAAAAAATGTTCTAAAAGAGCTGCAACCACAGAGGTGGGAAACCACTCCTTCCTCTCCAACCAGTGAAGCCCTCAGATGCCGGATGGCCTTTCTTCTCCCGCCAAGGTTCAGTAAGTCCTGAAAGCCTGGCCTAGTGAATATGGGTCAGGTTTGTGACACCATAGCTCCACCCCTCCTATTACCAAGGAATCCACTTAACAAGGCTGGCCATTCTGTCAAAAGATAAACAGACTAACAAACAAACAAACTGGTCCCAGTGTCTTGCTCAGGTGTTGTGGAAGTCTTCAAAACAGTATCATCTCTCGTCATGACTTGCTAGCTTTTCTATATCCTGACCAGCACACTGGGACTTCCAAATCACATACCGTAATTGCCATAAAATATCTGCCCCATCAGTGAATATCTTTATTAGCATCAAAATCACTCACAACTAGTGTTCCTCAATGTTATTAAACATAACTTGTTCTAGGTGTTGCTTTACTAATTAGTCAGGATGAGCCCGAGGAAGAAAATCTGGGTCATGTTAAATTAATTGGAATGAGCATGAAAATTAGCAGAGCAAACTGCATCAGTTTTCTATAGAGAGTCTTTCTTCATGTTGAGAATAAAAATGGATATTACGAGGCATTAACCAAACTGCCTTCTGTGGCTGCCAAGAGGTGTGTTACAGTAGCCCAAAATATCACGCTCGCAGATTTTCAGAAGTTAATGAGACATTTCCAGGAATGGTAAATACATGGTGTTAAAATGGGTGTGCCTCGGATGGGAAACCGCCAAGCCATTTCATGTTTACTCAGGCATAACAAGCTCTTCAAAATGAGCATAATTTAAAAGGTGAATAGTGCAGAGAAGGCTAACAGTCAACTAATTTTCCTTCAGAAAGGAAAGATTAAATTGAACAACAACAACAAGAAAAAATGAATTAAGAGGTTTAGAAATCAACAAGTCAGCCACCAGGATGGCAGCCTGGGCTCAGTCAGGCTGGGCAGCCCCCACCAGGAAGTTTTTCGAAACATGTCCCCCAAGGCAGGGAACAAAGAGAGCAGAACTGATTACAGGCCCTCTCCCCGCCTTGCCGTCTCAACTCAGTTTGCCTTCCTAATGAGCTCACTAAAAACCTAATTCATCTCCCACAACCCTCCTCAGCCCTCCTTGCAATCCACCGTTATGGAAATCATAGAGGAAGCATTTCCAGGCTGGGGTCCAGCCTGTGTGTTCCGACCTCCAGCCAGTGCAATGGAGTTAGGGGTACAGTCCCGACCTGCTCCTATGGCACCTTCCAGAATAAAGAGGCCCAGCTAGGTTAAGGCTCTTTCTCAGGGTGACAATGATTTCCACCTTCACTCCCTCCCTCTCCTGAATGTGGGAACTTCCTGGGTTCCACAGTACATAAAATACAAGCTGTAGTTCAGGAGAGGAGAAATGAGTTGTACTAATGACAAATCACTGAAACAGGATAAAGCGAATTCCCAGTCTGTTCAGGAGCAAACTCCCCGGGTTCCTCATTACATAGACTGAAATCCTCGCGGCACCTAGCCTGTAACTGGAAGATTACTGAATTGATGGATCCTTAGTTTAAAATGCAGCTGTTTTATTCTGCTTTAGTAATTAATTCTTTTTCCAATACCCTATTGATTAAGCGTAGACCCTGATAAAGTTCAAACTGAGAAGGATCTCTCGTGGCATCCTTAGTTGCTCAGGAGAGTCAATGAAAACTTCCTACCATCCCACCTGCCTCCTCAGAGTGCTGATCCAATGAACAGAACAGTTTTTTTCTCATAAATTAGTCAGGCCATGTGGAGCTGTATTAGCTGATGGTTGCTTTTGTCTCTCCAGTTGCTGACTTGCTTTTCAGTTCTGCTGGTCTTTGTGCTGTCACACACAAAGTCGGGAGTGCAGCTGCCATTCTGAACCCAAACCGAGGTAAAGAACAATCTCTACAAACTACACCCCCCCCCCATTTCATACGGATGCAATTCTCCTGAGCTGCACAGGGCTCCTTGGGGCCTCCTGGGACCCAACTAGCGGGAAATCAGTCCTAAAGCATGCAGACACATTGTAGAACTGGAAAAAAAATAATAAAGTAACCTATTTTCTTCAAGGTTTTACCAGTCTCCTTTTTTTTTTTTTTTTCTCCCCCCTACCTCCACCAGCTACCTCTCACAGAATGCAGACTGTCCTTTGCAGGGCAATGATAAGCTTCCTCTTTGGTTTTTTTTCTGGGGTTGGGGGATGGGGAGGGTGCGGTGGTGGTTATCAAGCAATGACACAAGACAGGGTAAAAAGAGTGATCAAGAGGCCAAGCAAGCCCTGTGTCCTGTGCTAGTCAGGTGGTATCAGAATCCTGGACTGCCTATTAAGCACACAGGCGTGGAGTGTAACCATATATAAATGGCCATTACAAACACAATGGTATTTAGTAATAGGAGGAGTCACCAAGGGTGCTCCTTCTCAAAGGGTCACATGTACTGGGATCAATGCTGGTGAGTAAAACAAGCAGGGAAACAGGGGGGTTCTCAGGTTTCAGCCCTGCACAATGGAGTTTTGTTTCCATGAAGATCTTCACTACTGGGAAGGCTTTTAGAGCAATGGACTCATTTTCTTGACAAACCCCCTCCCCAACACACACACACCAGACCCACCTAAGGCCACCAAATCATGTGCACAGGCTTAATTCCCTGCATGAAAACAGTTCAAAGACACAGGTTCTCATCCATGAGCTAGTGGGAACAGTGGAGGTGATTTCTTCCTCGCTCACGGCATACATTTGCAAGAGAGCTCATTTGTTTCCTGTAAGTTCTGTTTCAGGCTGTGGGGGTAATGGGAAAGATCTGGAATAATTTTAGGAAATTCCCCTACATTTCTAGCATCTGATTCTCAATTCAATGCTAAAGCCAAGCTTTCAGTGTGCTCTGAACGGCTGGGCTGGTTTCCATGTTCTCTCATGGGCCAGGGCTGAGTGCACATTTCCACCTTCACAGCATTCCTTCCTAGGTCAAAAGGTCATCTCTCACAGCGTCCCCAGCAGACACTGGCTTGTCAAAAGGTTGCATCATGTGATCTGGCCAGTCTCTCCTAACAAAGCTCTTTACTCACTGGGAAACAAACTTTTTACATCTAAGTAATTTCTGTGTTACAACCCTGCTTATCCTCCCTCCACCCACTGCCCCCCCCCCCATGGTCTCTTCCATTTCAAACTGATAGAAGCAGCAGCAGGCCTCGAATTCAAAAACTATAGACTGACAGGGTTCCTCCAAGTTTACTAGGTCCTAAGATAAAGAACAACACCCTGCCGCAGCTCAAGCTGGCTTCCTGCATTCCAAAAGAAAACAAAGGTGTCTCCCTGCTAGGAGGGCTCTTCCAACAGTCTCCCCCTTTCTAAAGTAAACCTACATATTAGATGAATACCAAATGAGAAAGGTTCCAAAGATGTTCTGTTTGAATCACCAGTAAGGTCGTAAAGCTTTTCACTTGCTGTGTTAAACTGCATGGAGATAACTAATAGAGAAAAGGAGATTGGCTGGGTATGAAAGTTAAGATGAGGGGCTCAGAAGTGAGCTCATTGCTGGGGCCAAGTTTACAAATGACAGAAGCATAAAGTTCACCATTAGTGATATGTGGGATATAAAGAATGTCCCAGTTACCACAGGCACTGGCCTCCCTCCCTCCCTGTTTCCCTCCCTCCCTCCTTGTCTGGACAGACAGTTTAATGACTTGCTCATTGTCGTGAATTTTTGCTTTGAGCAGCTTGAAGCTCTCACATACAATCCAAAATGAGTCATTTATTTCTAGAAGGGAGTCAAACAAGTCTGTCAACATTGCTTCTATTTATAAACTATATATTTAAGAGTAAAGTAAAATAGTTATGGCTGACAAGTTACATACGGGGTACAGAATTAGATACTTTAAAAAAATAGTGATACTTTCAAATTATATGGCTTAATCCAAAGTCATAGAACTGAGGACACTGACAAATTTGTAAGCATGGAGCATTTTCTAAGTTCGTTTATTTAAAGTGGCACATGCCTTTAATCCTAGCACTGGGGAGGCAGAGGCAGGTAGATCTCTGTGAGTTTGAGACCAGCCTGGTCTACAGAACACCAAAGATTAAACAGAGGAACCCTGTCTTGAAAATAAATAAATAAATAAATAAATAAATAAATAAATAAATAGGCATGGGCAAGTAGCCTTAGAGTGAAACCAATGATCCTTTCTGTCTTTAAAAAAAGATAATGTAGTTTACATACACAATTTTTTTTTCTTTTCTTTTCTTTCTTTTTTTTTCCCCGAGACTGGGTTTCTCTGTGTAACAACCCTACAACCCTGGTTATCCTGAAACTCACTCTGTAGACCAGGCTGGCCTTGAACTCACAGAGATGCACCTGCCTCCTAAGTGCTGGGATTAAAGGCATAAGCCACCACCACCTGGCCTAATATATTCTCTTCAGTTACTAATTACCAAACTCTCCAAAAAACATATTTTTCAAAATTCATTTTCACATATCCTGAAGGAGTTCTGTCTTGGGGTAACAAGAAGGGATAAAGATGCTTATTGTTAAGCAGGGATGTCGTCTCACTTGGTATAATCTACAACCCTTAAAATAAGAGCTAAGTTTCACAAACTTAGGGTGGCTCTTTCAGTGAACTACAAGCAGTGTTACAGGCTATTACAATCAAGCAGGAGTTCTACACTGTCACTTTGGTTGCAGGAAGTGACTGTGTGCTAACTTGACCAATTTAGTCTCTGTTACCCTGGAGCATGTCTTTTTTGTGGGATATTTGCAAATTTACTGAAGATAAGTATAAAAAATATATATAAAAGTATGAGTAGGATTTCAGTAAACATGGTATAAAATTAATTTTCCAGGGATCTTGTAACAACTTATAAGTTTATCACCATTTCTGGTACTGTGACTCCAATGCTTGGCATCTGGCATCAGTTACAGAGCCTGAGAATTCTACACAATCCTAAGAGTTGTAGAGAATGGTGCTAAAAATAGAAACGTGTAAGCCAGAACCATGCTTCATCTGCCAAAGAATTTGGAGAAGAAAATAGGTGCCTAATAATGAGGTTGTATGAATTTAATTATCTATTTTTGAGGTATCACATACTTTATAGCTCTATCCATCAAGAAAGGAGATTAACTAAGTTAAGAATTCAGTACAGAAAATATATGATGTAGTCAGTAATTTTAAATAGGCAAAGCTACAGACTCTTGCCTGACCTTGTGTCATCACCTTTTCTGAATACAGAATGGGGACTCTTGTCATTAAGGTCAAACTTTTCCAATGAGTGCACAGGAATATTCTTCTAAGTCAGCAGTTCTCACCCTGTGGGTCACATACCCTTTGGAGGTGGGGCTGGGATGGGGGTAGAACAATCCTTTCACAGAGGTCACCTAAGACCACCGATATTTACATTATGAATCATAGCTGCGGCAAAGGTACAGTTATGAAGTAGCAACAAAAATAATTTTATGGTTGGGGGTCACCACATGAACTATATTAAAAGGTCACCCCATTAAGAAGGTTCTAAGTTTAACAATAGAACAAGGAGACCAACAGTTGGGACCAAAGGATGGGAAACCTCTTTTCTTTCTTTTTCCAAGTATATTTGTATACTACTTTTGCATTTTTGCCTGCATGCATATATGCGCATCACATGTATACAGTGCCTGTAGAGGCCAGAAGAACTCTTTGGGACTAGAGTTACAGTCGGTTTATAAACCAGCATATGGGTACTAGGAATTGAACCTGAATCCTCAGAAAGAGTAACCAGTGCTCTTCCCTGCTAAGTCATCTCCCTAGCCCATGGGAAACCTTCTTATAAGGTAGGTTAGAGAATCAAAATATGTCATGTGCCTAAAAAGGGACACTCAAACCAAAGTGGAAATGTTCAAGGGCTGAAATGCTAATTTACATCTTGCTGAGAAAACAATCTAGTCCTGCCATTCACAGAATTCCACATGAAACAATGGTTGTACATTTTGGCTACAAAGACCTTAAACATGAGTCTTTAGATCAAACCATAAAATGGCTACAGACTGGAAATCGCAGATTCGAATGAATCCACATGAAAACTACACTAAGAATACCTCGTCTGTACAACTGGGCCAACTTGTTAAATTGTTCATTAGCAGCTTGAGAGTGCATCAGCTCTTTTAATGCTTACATTTAACACCTTGGAAAAATACCCAAATTATTTCTCTTGGATGAATTATACAAGGAGGGAGGAGTATTGAGCCTTTATGAATATGGTCATAGAAACTAAGATTTACAGTCACTAGTTTTGTTTTGTTTTTTGAAATGCTCTTTAGAAGTATAGCATTTCTTCTTAATTTTCAGAACCTGATCTCTCAGTATTAATATAGGGACAGACACAAAACATCACAAAGAATTTAAAAGGGAGCCAGGTTTGGTGGCACACATCTTCAACCCCAACATTTTCCATAAGGAGGATAAGGGTGGTAGATATTGCATAGGTCACAAACCAGGCTCCAGTTTTGACTCTCAGTGCTATAAACAGACACACCCAATCTTACAACTGCTCAAGAAACTTACTTCTTGAAATAAACTGCTTGAGATCATGAAGGAAATTAACAACTATGACTAGAACTTGGAGCTCCGACCACTCTCATCTTGGTGATCTTCTCAGAAGCTTCCCGAACTGCTTTGAGTCTGCTTCAATAGTAGCAAGTGATAGGAGGAGACGGGACATGGACCTTCCTCAGACACAGGCGCTCAGCAAAGCCAAACTGACCTATGACTTTAAGCACTTTGACCAGTATTGTGATAGACTTTGCAAGTGGCACTACCTGGAAATTTGGTCCCTCCCTGGCTCACTCTTGGGATGATTTCAACACCTTTGAACAACAAAGTCATCTTCTTTAGTTTCATGATATGCCAATTCAGATTTTTCTGCAGACCATTAAGTGGATTTCTGTTTGAGGGTTTTAACCAGGTTTTTAAGGATGTGTATGAAAATTTGTGATCACATGATGTTCATGCCCTAATCCTCACCCTGTTCATCAAGGCAATGGTTTACAAACTATGGTCAGTTGACTCAAGCAATGATGTCAGAAAAATGCTAAAGGGTTCTTGGCCTTTGATGAATTGTTAAGATGCCTTTGATGCCAATTTTATATAACAGAAGTAATTTAAGAAAACTACGTGTATAGATAGTAACAATTCCAAATCAGAATTTATGAGGTAGGTTCTTAGAAAATAATTTGGTCTCAAACACCATTAGAGACCATGACACATCAACATCTGTAGAAATTCTGGGTTTATGACAGAAAGCATAGCAAATCATTTAAAGTTTTCCTAAAGGGAGGAGACAACTCCACCCCAATCTCTGGTCTCCCTGATGTCTTGTACCATAGGACACCTGCTCTAATTAACTCTTGGTAGGGTGGCTAAATGCCTTGGTATGGCCTGACACAGACTTGTGTTAGAATGTTGTCCTCACAATATTTCAATACTTGAATAATGTTAAGTGTCTTAGCTTCAGCTTTCCATATTTGTATAGAATCACAAGACCTGTTTGGAAATTCTTGTTTGGGTTCAAATGATTCTTAGACTAGAGCCAGTTTGTTGATGCCCAGTGTTAAAAAAAATTGACCAAAAACTTCATGATGAGTTAAGTTGTAATTTCTGAGGAAACTACTTAGTTATAAACACACACACACACACACACACACACTCCATAATAATATTCTGGGATAAATTGTTACGAAATTTCAACCAAAGTAAAATATCACTACTGTAAGCTTAATATGTCAAGAGAGTGAGAGAGTATTCTGTCATTGTTTCTGGGCTTCAAATCAGCAGAAAATTAGGAGATTGATGATGATGATGATGGTGTATGTGTGTGTCTGTGTGTGTGTGTTTGTACAGATATCATTATGTTATCTACGCTGGCTTTGAATTTGCAGCAATCCCCCAAGTTCTGGAATTATATTATGAACTATCAGTCCTGGCTGACTTGTATATATTCTACTGAAAAAAAATATATATATATATATATATATATATATATATATAAACATACTGTAACTTGCATAATGTAGACCAAAAAAAAAAAAAACTGGTTTTATCTTCTGTGAGATTACATTAAAGTGTATTCAGAGTAATACTACTATAAAGGTCTATAATTGTAAACAAAATCTATGTCATTTACAAGGATTAAGACACAAGACAGGGATCTTAGAATTCTTTATAGTGCCAATCCAGGGTGGTGCATGCCTTTAATTCCAGCACTTAGCAGGCAGAGGCAGGCAGATCTCTGAGAGTTTGAGGCCTTCCTGGTCTACAGAGGTCCAGGACAGCCAGAGCTATACAAAGAAGTCCTGTCTCAAACAAATCTAAATAAATAAGAAAGAAATCCTTATAGTAAATGACATAATAAAACATATTCACATTTCAAATGAACTTGGGAGTTAGAATATATTTGGATTAATTTTTTTATTATTCTGAAAACATAGTCAGCTCTCAACTGTATAGATACCATCCACACTGCAGAAGAACTTGAGCAAATTAAAGCATTAATTTAAACTAAATTAAAGTCAGGTGCTGTGGCACATGTCTGTAATCCTAGCACTTCCCAGACGGAGGTAGAAAAATCAGAAGTTCAAGGTCAGTCTTGACTATGTGGTGGATTTGAAGCCATCCTGGGCTGCATGAGCAGTCTCAAAACAAAGAAAGAACCCTTAAGCATGGGAAACATTGTTAGACTGGAGTATCAAATGCCATTGTTTTGAGGGAACCCTGAAACTCTCTAGGTTTAAGGGAAATCAGGTTTCTTTCTAAACCACAAACCCAATCCAATTGGTAAAATGAAAACAAAAATACTGCTAAATCGGGAATAAATTACCTATTGTCTGGAACCGTGTCTTTGGGAACCACTTCCTGATGAAATAAATGTTCATCCAAAGATAACCAGATTGGAACGAACTGTTTTTCAGAGCTTTCCAGCAGGGTTGAAAAAGCTAGACACAAGCTCCTACATGACTTCAGAGTCGTGCCTTACTCTGTTCTTGCTCCTCACACCACTGTGACGTCATTTTGTTCAGAAAACTTTTAAGATTGAGTCAATGAGCTATTGCAGCTACTCACAGGGTGCCAGCTCAAAGTCTGCCCTTACAAACTTGCATGATGGAAATCCTGGAAGCCCCAGGCAGGCTGGCAGGTTAAGCATTTCTTCACCCAATGAATTACTGGTAATCAAAAGCAAAGGCTTGGAGCCTGGACATGTGGCTTCATGCTTCTGACACCACTATAGACACGGAGGTACATCTCCTGAGATTTGTCAGGGACAACGCTGAAAGTCAAGAACTAAAGACAGTGTCAAGAAACCCTTTAGGGAATAAATATTGCAAAAGAAAGTAGAAGCCTTGAGTTTTTTTTTTTTGTTTGTTTTGTTTTTTTGAGCGGGGGGTCAGAATATAAGTTTCTCAGCATCCTGAGAATGCCTTGAAGTAATTCAGGATCTCTGAAGTATTTGAACAACTTGTGTGACTGACACTGTGGTTTCAATGCTGCAGAAACAGCTTTCAATTAAAGAATGTGGTTTTATTTCCCTGCTTCAATATTTCAAGCAAGATAAAAGCAAGATGCTAAGCCCATCCACAGGTAAAAAGAAATCACCTTGGCTGGGTTTTTAAAGCCCATCTATCTCGCATTCCTAGCAGGCTTCGGGGGTGATTAAGTGGTATTGGTGAGCAAATTAAAAAGGAAACTGAAATGAATAGATTGGAGAAGGTCCTTTTTTATTCACACAAAAGTATCTTTAAGAAACCCACAATATGAAATATTCACCAACTCTCTAATATTTTGATCCAGTTGGATGTGTGGCTAATGGAATTGGTAGGTTTGCTTGGGGTTAGTAGAATTCTTAATATTCCCTAAACCAGTGGATCTTGGAGGCAAACAGCAAATACTAAAACACAAATAAGCATCCTTAACTTTAGTGAGGTTGATAGTGGGGTTGAAGGGTCCCAGGAGAAAAAGTAGTCTCAGTATCTTATGCTTTGACACTGAGTGTGCACTTCTTGCTATTCCTAAGCACAGAAGATGGCCAAGCCTTCAGAACGTGCTTGTTTGGCACTCCCCCTCTGCCTCCCCCACTCTGGAATCAGACCCCATGGACCTGGCCAACATCAGTAGAAAAAAATGAAAGGGAGGAATGGGTTTTTCAAAGCATAAATCACTGATTTAACAACTTTAACAAGTGGCATATGATAACCCAGGCTCCAGTTTAACTTGAGGAAATAAAAATGAAAAACTGTAATAAAAAAATAATAGAAGGGTGGCCGCCTTTTGATTAGAGTGAGGACATTGGGCATTAATGACTTTCATAGACCAGTCAGTTGCCTTCATTAAATTTTACGCCATTTGTGAGCTGAGCACCCTTATGCAAAACAGGTAAGGACCTGAACTGTTGAAATGGGTTTTTTTCAATTCTTCTACATCTTTTTCTCCTCCATCACAAGGAAATAACTGACTGCACCCCATATACACCTCAAAGTGAGGCACCTCATCTGAAAACTGGGGTAAACCTGAGAAATTCTGGGGCAATCACATGAAAATTTATGTAGAATGCACATGAGGGCTAGAAATGTAAAACTAAACATATCACATTGCAGGCGAGATTTGAATTTTAAATGATGTCATTGGAAAAATCAATATAGATAGAATGTGGAGAAGACTTTAGGAATCCCCGTCATCTTCATCACATGGAGATGCAACTTGTGAGAGCTTTAGGAGGTGACAATGTAAATAACAAGAACGCTTTTTAGTGACTCTGTGTGTGTATGTGTGTGAACGATCTTGTGTGAATAAATGTAGGGCCATGCACTACAGTGTGCTTATGGGGATAAGATGGCAACCCCAATTGTCCATCCTCACCTTTGTCCTATCTCACAGTAGATAAGAGAGATGATAGTTGCACCCAACTCTTTAGCTTAGTGTGGATCCTGGGGATCTGAACTCAGGCCCTCACACTTGCGCAGCAAGCACTTTACCCACTGAGCCATTTCTCTGGTCCTATAGTAAGTTTTAGTGGGAAGTTATGACATGCTATGTATATATTCACCTCACACTTTGCATCCATCATAAAGGGTCAAAACCTAGTTTACAGGCAGTGAATGGCAAACATTCCCCGAATTATCCCATGATGGAGCTTGAAGCCATGACCTTTGGGCTTTCCACAGTGATCCTATACTGTGCCTTCAAGTTTATGTGGATTAGCTATAAGACCATGTAGTAGTCTTTCTTATAGCTTTTCAGAAAATAATGAAAATCAAGAAAAAGAAAGTAGGATGAGTTTTCACTGAGGCACTGGGCACTGGAGACCGATGCTTTGACCTCAGACTTTCCTCCTAGTGCTTACCCCAAATTTTCGCCCTTTCCTCCAGCTCTACAAATCTTCCCCACTTGTGTCTGTGTTGTAGTATAGAGGTGGAAGGAAAACAGACAAGCAAAGTGCCTTACATTATCGCTTCCTTTTTTATCAGAAATTTTATTACACTGTATCCTGAAATTCACAGACAGTAATGTGGGCTTAAAGTTTAAGCTATGGAACCAAAACTAATAAAGTCAGTGCTCATATGCACATTAGTACCACTGTAATCCTCATTTATGGAGCATATTTTATTGTAGATGCCTCACCTAGGACACAGATCCAGTTCCATCATCTAATTTAATCCTCACACCATCTCTGTGTTTACAATTGAAGACAGGCATAGAGAGGTTAAATGTCACCCAGGGACATTCAGGGGCAGAAATTAAGATTTAGACCCTGACTCCAGTCTGTTCTTAAGGCCAAGGTTAAAAACATTCGAGTTTTACATTTTAATTTCTCCGTAAAGCATAGAAACACTTCCTTAAACATAGGATTTCAAGGCCAGCATGGTGCTGGCAGAATGCCTATGATGCACTCCAGAGGTAGGGAGAGAGGGGCCAGGCCAACCAGGACTACATAGCAAGCAAGACCCAGTCTTAACTTCCCCTCAGTGCCCCCCAAAAGAGGCATCATTTCCGAAAAGTTTTCATACAAATATATTTGGTCATTTCTCCTCCCCCAACTCCTGCATGATTCTCCCCCCCCATTCCACTTGATGTTCTTTTTCTCTCTTAAATATTAAAACAAAGACAAAAGCACAACAAAAATAAAACATTTCCTTTGGTTGTCTATTCCTGAGCATTTGGCCTGGCCTGGGATACAGTTGATATACCCAGTGTCACTCCACTGAAGAAAACTGTTTTGTTTTGTTTTTGTTTTTTGTTTTTTCTTCTATCAGCAATTGCAAATAGCTCTTTGGTTAGGGGATAGATCACTATGCCCACTTCCCCTTCTCCATGCTGGGAGTTTTGTCTGGTTTGGACTTATGTAAGTCATGTTGAGTACTGTCACAGTCTCTGTGAGTTCATATAGAACTAAAGAATACTAATATCATTAGTTAATCTGAAAAAGTCAGAATTGAAATGTGGCTTGATTGTTCTTTATCCTGACTTTGATGGGTTTTGTTTTTGTTTGAGACAGTTTCACATAGCCCGTACTGACCTCAGGCACACTGATGCCCTAGAAATGAACTTCTCTTGTTGTCTACTTCACTCTAGTGCTAGGATCACAGGCATGCACCACTATGTCTAGTGTATGGTGCTGGGGATTGAACCTGAGATTCACATACTCTAAGCAAGCACGCCCCCAACTTAGCTATAACCCCACCTCCTAGATGCTTTGATACACATGAGCTATGTAGCCTAGTGTTGCTGTCAGAGACTTCATGAATTAGACTTTTATCCTTCTCTTTCTAAAAAGATGTCTTGTTGCTACTTTTCTGATACACAGTCTAACATCCACCTGACAGAAAGGAGGATGGAAGGAAGGAAAGGAAGAACAAAAGAGAGAAAAAAGGAGGTAGGGAAGGAAGGAAGGAAAGAAGGAACGAACGAATGAACTGATTTGCTAAAATAAGACTACAAGGAAAAATGGTGCCATCAGTTTTTCTGCTTTTTAAATTAGAAGGAAAAAATGAAAGTCTTACAGACAGATGTGTCGTTTCATGTTTACCGTTTGAGGTGGTGATATCATGGACACTTGGCCTTGAGTGTTGTTAGGGATCTTGAAGCTTACTGTTGCTCTAAGGTGGATGATGAACATGGACATCCTGCCTCAGGTAACATCTCTACTCTAGGGACGGTAGTCTCTGAAGGTGGGCCTTTTTACTTTCTCATCTGCATACAGTTACCTATTTGTTTGCTAAAGGTTTCTGCCTGACCTTGTGGCCCACTTTTTGCAGCATGTTAGTTACCATGTACTGGTCTCCATGGTAACTCTTGACAGTAGGGGGTAAGGAAAACAAGAACTGAAGGCCACTTACCTAGTACTCACTGGCTAGATCAACTCTAGGTATCTCTCTTATTGCTAGCAAAGTGGTGTTGAAAACACTCAGTGGCCTAAACTGCTGTTTTATTTTGGCAGTTGGTTAACAGCTAAAAGTAGCTACTCAGTGATCACTTAGGTTACGGGTTCTCAAAGCATGGATCATCAGTTTTGTGATGTAACTGTTGGACAGGATTGAATAGGCATTAGTATAAGAAAGCTAATATGAGAGTGGATGATTTGGCCTCTGTGGCCATGAAATAAGGGTATCCATTAAGTTGTGTTATGAATTTATTTTCTTTTTCAATGCTGGACATTGAATCCCTGACCTTGTATTAAATAGGAAAAGTATTCTCAAGCTGAACTACATTAACAGCCTATAGGTGGTGTAATTTTCTGAGCAAAATTACTGTATAACATTGAAAGTCTTGTAGAAAAATGACTGACAAACAAGAGTAAAACCATGGGCTGGAGAGATGGTTCAGTGGTTAAGAACACTGGCTGCTCTTCCAGAGGACCCTGATTCAGTTACCAGCACCCACATGGCCCCTTACAACTGTCTGTAACTGCAATTCCAGGAAATCTGATACCTTCACACCAGTGCACATAAAATAAAGTAAATTTTAAAAAGAATAATAAGAAAAGAGTAAAATCAAACTTTTCCTCACTTCACCATAGCAAAGATAAACTCAGTTGTATTCCAAGGCTCTTAATTACTTGCTAAAACTTAAGGGACAAGATGGGACCAACCTGATTCTTCACCTCACAGCTTGAAGGGTGTGACATGTGCGAGTGGGTAATTCTGCCCCCACTCTACCCAAGACAGGAATGAATTCAGAAGTTCCTGTCACTCAATAAAACTCTGTATATCTCTTTATGTTCCTGAAGATGCTAACATGCCTGGCAGGATCTTCCAACTCTAAGGAAGAGTCTGAAGAAAATATGTCACCAGCAAATGTAACCAGTGCAAATGCTACACTGCAGAAATAGGACAGAGAGGTTAAGACACGTGGGGTTTTGCAGCACCGAATCCCAGATATTTCTCTAAGGATGGCCAGTTCCACTGTTCACCATTTGGCAACAAAAGCCAAGTGTTCTACTTCCAAATATGCAAGGACTGTTATCTTCCCTTTTCAGCCTTCTTCCACGGATTTCCACCCATCTCCTAACTCAGATTGGGACTACTGCCATGGCTTAGTGGATAAAGACACCTACCACCAGGCCTGATAATCTGAATTTGATTCTTGGGACGCATAGGGTAGAAAAAGAGAACAAAATCCTACAAGTGTTCCTCTGACCTCCACATACATGCTGCGGCATGGATGTGTGTGTGCGAACACATGGGTTGTGGGGAGGGGCAGACAGAGACAGAGAGATGGAGAAGGGGAATCAGTTTTAAAAATTTGCTTTTCATGAAGGCAAGTGCATTCTGTGCTGGGTTTCAGACTAACCATCACTTTAGTTCATGTCACAGGTAAGTCTGCTGAACTCTCCATTCCTGCATTTGTAAGGAGGTAATCAAATGTGCTTCCTCTGAATCAAACACTGGAGAACTGTTCAAGTCACATCGATTAATACAATGAAGTGTAAGTACAAGGCTAGCTGGCTTCAGAGAATACACTGAGCAAGAAGAGCTGAAGTCCACAAGACTTCTGGCCATGGAGGAAATTGCTCTTTACACAATTGAAAATTGATCCTGAGCTCATGCTGACCCACCTCTTAAATACAACACTAGAGAGGACTCCCTGGGATATTAGCTCTGTCTGAACGGGTTTCAGTGAAGGAAGCAGAGTGGAGGGCAGTGAATCCCAGAGTGTATTCCGAAGGCGATTAGTCCCCAGAGAGAATGTGAAAGACCATCTTAATGGTTAAGTGGCTCTGTGAAGCTCCGGGTTTCTACCCGCTGCAGACTTTAAATGTACATTTAGCAAATGAGGGGAACTGAAAATTCCTATACGAGAGGAAACTCAGCTTTAACCCAGGCTTCATTCTAACCACAAAACTCTGTGTGTGTGTGTGTGTGTGTTGTTGTTGTTGTTGTTGTTGCTGTTGTTGTTATTTTTCTAAGTAATGCATACTTAAATATCCCAGGAACCATATTTTTTCAAATGCTGAAGATGATATATTTACTCCATCTTGTTGAGTCATTTCCAGGTGTTAATAATTACAACACTATAAACATTTACAGAAGTATGTCTTTAGATACAAATTCCTGAAAATGAGGTGATATTCTTGGGAATCATGTGAATCACAATCATTTTAGATTGTAGTGTTTAGATTACTTGGGAGAAAATATCAAAGCTTCCCCTTGCCTTTTCTTTTTTTCTTCCTTTTTTATTTTTTATTTTTTGTTGTTATTGGAAATTTGTTTCTTCACTGAAATGAATATCTACTCTTTCAAACAGACTGTATTTCAGGGAAGCATACAGGTCTGCTACTTTGACCATGGAAGACAGTGGAGAACTGGTCATTGGCATTCAAAAGAAAGGCGATTATGTCACTACCCGCATTCACAAACCTTCAATAGGTCCCTATTACCTACCAAACCAAGCACTAATTCCCTAGCCTGCTATTCATTGCCCCACACAATATGGACCCAATTCCCTTTTCAAAAAATAAAAATACACATAATTCTTATTATCAAAGACCTTCTACATTAATCATGGCACTGAGAAGGGTGTGGAAGAAGAAGATGCCTAAGATGAAGAAACTGGCCGCAAGTATCTTCCAGTCAAGCAGGAAGTTAAGTACATCCTGGAGCAGTGTTATATAGCATGAGTGGCACAAAAAGTAAGTGGCTGCTCAGAGTGGGAGAGCCTTCCAGCTTTGCTGCAAGCTTGATGCAAGCTTCTTGTGGCTTCTAGACCACTAACCCCCACTCTGTATTTGCTTTCCCTCTCTTCATATGTAATCTCCATAGTCTGCAAGAGCTAATTTAAAAAGCAAATCTCACCATAACCTCCTTTTGCTTAAACTATTTTAATGTATTCCCCATATCCCAGACCTGGGTTTCCCAAAGTCTGGGTTAAAGCTTCAGATTCTCAGGCCTTCCTCTAGAAATGGTTTCTATGGTCAGCCTGGCACTCTGCATTCCCATGCCTGTATGTACTTTCTATCACCAGGAATGTTTGGTCTTTCACAGAGTAATCACAAGCCTGTGTGCTAAGCTTCCAGTCATGGCTTTCCTTTAGATTCTCTAAACAGCAAGTCCAGTCTGATTGTTGCTCTTCCCACACCCATAACTTCACAACTCTGAGCCTTTGCCTTCTCTGCTCTACCGCCTCCCTGTCCCCTTTCTATTCTATTCACCTGAAGATAAACATTAAAGACTATCAATGACATGTTGAGAGCCTCCCCAACTCTGTGAAGACTTTCACAAACGTTTCAGACAGCTTTAATCATTCTCGTTTTTAAATGCATTGGAATCTGCATGTTAAATGTAATAGCAGAACCATGCATGCTTATTTACAAACATTCCCAAATTATATAACAAAGCCCTGTTTTGGAAAAGGGAACACTTCTTATTTGAGCCAATTATATGGTCAATAAACGAAGGAATGAAGACAATGCTCTTTGCAGTCTACCATTATTTACCAAGCTAGACTATTTCAAAGTCAATGTATATGAATTATATAACTACCCTGTGAGAAAGTAATTAGCTTCCTTTTACAGGTAGAGAAATTAACAGGCAGAGACATAGTCATTTGGGAGTGACAGGGGCAAAGGAAATTTCAGCTCCGCCTGTTTCAAAGACTGTTATTCTCTCAACACCAATCTCCTTCCCTAAGTTCAGTCGTTCTTCCTGAACTCATCATTCCATGCCCTTTGCATGCAAATGTATGCTTCATATGAGTTATTTGTGCATCTGTTCATAACCCCCACCCCCAGTTTACTGTAGACAATCAGCTGCTGAAGGCAGGAGATGCCAGGCTTTCCATACTTTCATGCCCTGAGTCCCTTTGCTTGATAAAAAAAAAAAAAATCTTTGTGCCCTGAATTTGAATAACACTTGGGCTAGGGAGACATATATGCATCAGCCTCTGTGTGTGGTGATCAGTCAGGAGAAGATTCCAGAAGCTTGCATCACTAGCGATCTACCATTTTACCCCATCATTCACATTTGGTACACAGAGATTTTAGGAGTCTATGTAATGGGTGGAATTTGTTAAAAGTACTAATCCGAAGAGGAAATATCCTTTTGTAAGCATTTCTGTTAAAAATGCTTAGTTTTAAAGCAACAGAACCAGCTTTCCCTATCAGTTAAGAAGGAATGAGGAGTAACTATTTGAATTAAGCCAATATTACATTAGGTAACTCACAGCTACTGAGGTTGTGCTCCACAACTCAACAAGGGGTCACTTAACTGAATAGGTGGGTTACAAGATCTGGCAATAGTCAAAGCTTTCTGAGCCTGCAATGACCAAAACTTAATTCAAAATCAAGCTTGTAACAAATCCAAGATGTCCCTGATGGAGCTTGCCCATGTTGCATTCTACAGTTTCACTGTGGTCTTGGCATGCTTGCTTTGAAACATGCATGCCACCAAGGCATGCAACAATGACCTATGGATGACTAAAACACCTCAGCTCAGACTGGAGACCATTGTAAGTTATGAATTGCAGTGTTTTTACTGTATGTGCAAGGTTTTCTGCTCTCATGGAAACATAATGGCTTGTTTGTGAAAATTTTGAATAAAAGAGAGTTTTAATACTTTTCCACCATCATTCCTTAGAATTTTCCACCATCATTCCTTAGAATGTAAACCTCATATCGGTGTGTCTTTAGAATGTTCTGAGTTAGATAGAATCTTTGATTTCAAAATTTGTTTTAAAGTAGCTGTCTTGACTTTGACTAAAACAAAACAGAAAAAAAAAATATTTACTAGGGCTGGGAATTTAACTTAGTGATAGATTGCTTGACTAGCATGCAGGGGGCTGTGAGTTCAAGCACCAGCGCCAAAGGAAGAATTATATGCTGAGTTTTGGCTTGGAATGAGGTCGGAAATTCCAATAATTTCAGAAATGACCCTACACTTGTGCCATTTTTCATTTCTGGGAAGCTGTCTTCTCAGTTGGTTTTTTACAATGAAAATATGGATTATCTATGAAAAAGCTAAAGATACTCTATGTCTTGTGGTGTAGGGTTTAGTTTTTTATATAAAAATAAACATATCTACATTATAAATGTGTAAAATTGTTTTCTCTCTAATAAATGGTGAAATATATGCATATGTGAATTGCTCTAAAATAAAGTTCCTTATTATTTGGAGTAAAGTCTTGATTTGTAGGCATAGTTTGTATGCCTACATTTCTGGGGATCACCTAAAAGTTTCTCAGGCCACAAGAGGCCACAAGTAGAAAAACATTAAGATGCTCCATACTAGAGGTAGGCATGTATAGATAGGTGTGAATTAAGAGTTTTTACTTCAGGACTAAATAATATCTCTGACCACTAATTAGACTTTCTGGAACAATTTGGGAAGGGTTTTTCAAATAAAACTAGATAGAGTCTAACCTTCTACCATACTTTTCATGTATTATTCCACCTGTCAAGTTTAGAAATTACAAAAGAAAGAGAACCAGCTGGATGAAGGGCAAGGAGGAAATGGCTTGTATTTACATAATGCCCCATACCAAGACTATATAACCAAAGCTGTCTTACATAGGATTTGTGTCATGTCACAATTACCCATACAACAAATTCTGATGTCCACTTATTATCTTGATAAACTGAGAAGGAAAAAGCTATCTTGAGCTAATAAGTAAGAAACAGAATGTTATCCCATTTCATGTCATAAATCAAGGCCATAGAACATTCAGGCTACACCCCCAATGAAGAACTTCTAGGCAGTCTCATATAAGATAAAGTAAAACAGTAAATAAATACAGATGGAAAAACTAGCTGCCCAGAGCTTGATTCTACAAGATCATCGAGTCTAGTCTACTTTCTAGGGGAGGACAAGTCCTCAAAGATTATGTAGCACATCCAAAAGATTATGCAACACATTCAAGGTCTTTAGCTAATTAGCGTCAGCACAGGGCAGAGGAGATGAAGGATGAGGGAAGCAAGCATTGCTGGGTAATGTCCTGTGCCCCACACATATAATTTCATTTAACATAATCTCCAGGGCAACCTGCAGGGTAGGTAGTGCTCCCTCCTCTTTAGCCAGCCATGTTGACTAGAGCAGAGGCTTGAATCCAAGTCTGCTTCCCAGGCCTTGCCCCTTTCATTGCAACTGCAACCTTAGAGGACAGAGCTCCTGACCCACAGTGCAAGATCCCTGACTTCAACCTGGGCAGGTGGAAAGGACCACAAAAATAAGTACACCTCCTAAAAGCTACTTATAAGAAACTAAAATGCTGTGTATGTAATCAGCAAATGCATGCTGCCCTCCTAAGGATGGTTAAAAATTACTTCCAGCTTCCTTTACATGTTTGTAAAGACCAGTGATATCTCCAAAAGTCAAACCTATCTCACCCAGGTCATCATAGCGAAATCATTCTTCCATATAATGCACTCTCTCTGATCAGATCTACCATTTTGTCTCTCTCTCCCCCACCCCCTTCTCTCTCTCTCTCTCTCTCTCTCTCTCTCTCTCTCTCTCTCTCTCTCTCTCTCTCTCTCTGACAGTGTAATAAGAAGAAAACCTATCTTCAAATTCTGACCACACGTGCATAGCTAAAGACTAACGAGATGAATTTAAGGTTTAAAGACTACTTAATTTTCCAAAGGTTTCTAAGTTTGAGCTATGGGTTCTTTCAGCCAGTAATAAACACACAAAATGTTAGTTTAAAATTTATTTTTTATCCCTTAAGGAATATAGTCAGATTGCAACAGATGTGTAGATACATTCCAAACAGCTCATGTATGTCTAGGCAAACATGACAGAATCCATAGGCACGAGGTTTTCCTTAATTTGTTTGCCTTGAGAAGGAAAAGAGGTGATGTCTATGGATTCTGTTCATAGACTCAAAAGCTGACCCATGACTGCTAGATAGCATAGCTGAGTGGGTAGTCAATGGTAGTCCTGCACTGGAAAAGCTGGGAGAGAAATTAGGAATCAAACACTATCCTTATAGTGCTATGGAGAAGATGTTCTAACAGAAACAGAAATGCTATGGAAGTACAAAAGAGGGAACACTGTGCTCATGCCTAGGCAGGCAGGGAAACAGGGAGGGAGGAGGCAGTGATGCTAGAGTGTCAGATTAAGAATTTCCTAGGTAGAAGGCAGGCCCAAGGACACATTCCTGCTAGGTCTCCTTCCATGCCCTCCCTGACAGAGACCTTTGCTTGCCAGGGAATCCTTGCTCAGTTGGGGTACTAACAACAGGATTCATTTCACATGTAGCAAGGAGCTAAATTTCAGTTTTCTTTCTTGCTTGCTTGTCACCAGAAAGGGAGTGGAGTACTCCAGATGACACAGGGATACATGTTAGTAAGTTAAAGTGGCTGAAAACCATTGTCTGCTGTGACATAAGAAATCTTTTCAGAGGTCAAATTAAAGACAGATGCGAACAGGGGACAATAAATACAAAGTTGTCCCGCTAACCCCTCCCATTGACAAACAAACAGCAAACAAACCCACAAACAATCTTAAGAGATTCCCTTTGGGTAGAAATAGGAAGGGGAAAAAGGAAGAGGGTAGGTAACATGCAGTTTGTATAGACTGAGCTTCCAAAGCAAAGACAATGAAAGGGGGGAAATAGAACACGTGTATTACAATGTATAGTGCCATAAGGCTGTGTTTGATGCTCTGGAGGGCTTCAACAAGTACTGTTCAGCCAAAAATCAATTGAAAAATCAGCATGATAAGAGAGCTTGAGTTGCCCTATAATAGCCTTAAGACCCCCAAGGCTATTCAAGTCCCTTTCATCTGCCACACTGCACAGACTCTAGGGGGACCTCACTTCCCCTCCTTGAGTCCTCTGCCCCTCCGCCTTCCTCACCTACAGCTTTCCTTTCCATTCGAAAGGGCGACTGACAAGGAATGATGATGTTTTCAAGTGGTTTTTGAGAATGTTTTCCTTCTCTGCTTTATGCTTTATCTTCTCTTGACATTTGCACTAAAATGCATCCTGGGCGATCAGTCATAGACTTCCACAATGGTAAATGGTCAGCCTTAGTCTCCAAAGAGCCTAATGAGTAATAGTGATGCATTCTGAATGCCTTAGCTGACATACTTTCCACTGCCCTTAATGAAATCACTGTTCAGGCTCATGCAAATGAGACATGTAAGCAATTCGCAGCATTGTTATAAATATACATATATATTTCATTCCAAGATTTCATCTCAATATTTCTTCAATCACTCCTCACAATGTCTGGTTTGTTCAATTTATATTTCTGCTCGGCATTTGGTGCAAACCCCACAGATAAGATACATCTGTCCCTTAGTCACAAATCTTGGCATTTTTACCTTAACTCCATCGTGAAATGAGTGGTTGAATTTACCTTGCTTATTAGCAGCAGTTCCTCATAATCAAACATTTCATTTCCAAACTTTCGAATTTGACATGAGCTGTAGCAACTCAGTAGAGACATATCCAAGCTTAAGGAAGACATATAAACATGCTGATCTGGGTGAGGGAAGGAAAAGCTAATTGGAAGTCAGCTTCCCTGTGATTATCAGCTTGTTTATGGGGAGGGAGGGCTCTTCAGAATGGCACTGTAAATTCATCCCTGATTATGGTGTTAACACCCTTCCACAGAGCTCCCTTCCACAAGCTCCCCGAAAGCCCCCACCCCGTCCATTTTGTTTAGTTACAAAGGGTTGTGCACTGTTTCCAGAGACTGACAGTTTTCCATGCTTTGATTTTCTCCAGTTTTAGGAAAAATTAATCAGTTGCACAAGCACTCGTCAGGCTTCACTCCCCTCGTGGCAGAAAGCACACATATTCATTGTCTGCTATAAGAATAAATTTTAGTAATTTTCCCCATGTCAATATGAATATTAGACTGACCCAATTAATATGAAATGCTTCTATGCTGCTGGAACAGACAGTGCTACAGAAAGAACCATTTGCACAACCTGTTCATGATTATGGGCCATAAGGACACAAAGATGGCACACACATTTGTGGGCCATCTGAATTCTTATACGGGAAGGGGAGGAGGGATGGGGGAGCAGCATGACGTTAGCTTGACTGTCGTGGGTCATGTTTTTTAATCCAGAGTATTGGACATGTAACACAGCAACAAGAGCTGATCATTTTGTTTAATCACCTTTTGGATCTTTGCCAGATGGTCTCTATTGAGAATGCTGCAAACACAGAGACATGAGCTGCATCTAACACGCCACCAGAGCCTTCCCGTAAATGTCTGAGAACTGATTCCAACAAGAATTTAGTCTCAGAGCAGAAAGGGATACATTTAAAAACTCTGTGCATTAACTATACTTTTCCCCATAGAATCCTCACTTGGCATGAATAATTTACCCACTCTTATGCTAATGGGATCATGAAAGTATCCCCCTGTCTTGGTACAGCTATTCTCAGCTTTCAGTAATTACCCCACCCAGTGAAAATAACATGGCTTCCACACTGAACAGCCCACTTGTACCTGACAATCAGAAAGATCATGGCTGACAGTGGAAGGATCTAGAACCAGACAGAGACACCCTCAGAACCCAAAGAGGAACACAACCAGACAGCATTCCTGGTAGAGGGTGAAGGTGCATGGATGGTAGGGGAAGAGGGGCAAAAAAAAAAAAAGAAGAAGACACTTCATTGTCTAGCCTGCCTTTCCATTGACTTGTTACCCAACTGTGACTTAAAGAAAATATGTTTCTGCTCTAAGGGTGAAAGACATTAGAGATCATGTTAGTTTAGAAAAAAAATCAATATGTGATAGCTAAGAAAAAAAATTATAGTTATCTATAAAACGCATCTACATCAAGTAGTTACTTTTATCAGAACTTAAATATGTATATAAATGATGGGAAATTCCCTAAATGATACTTTTAGAGGAGAAAAAAAGGATTAGTAAAGAAAAGAGAGAAAGGTGAGAAAAGGGGGGAAAAAACAAACACATTTCGACCTCTGTCCACAAAACTCCATGTTAGGTAGTTCACTGTGTAAAAATTATCAGGCTAAAACATCTGGGAAAGAAAGCTATGAAACAGCAGGGAACGTGGCTGGTTTATTGTTTATCTTTTGTTTATGAGGCAGTATTCAAGTTTAATTACTACTCTAAATTAAACTCTAACTGGCATCAGGAGACATCCCTTTACATGACTAAGTTGAAAAAGAAAATCTGGCAATCCCAACTCTGGATTTTTCAAGTAAGTTGATATATATAGGAATGAAATTACTCAAAATTAACAACAATTATAGAAAGCTTTAAAGCATTTATGAAACATGTTACATGTTCCTAGAGCATGTATTTATTAGAAGATGTTAATTTTATTTCTCATGGCAACTACCTAAAACGTTCTAAGAACTTCAGAATAGACCTAAATGTTTGCTGGTGATTGAAGGATGGCTTTCATTTTTAATTTTAGGGGGAGAGAAAGGAAGTGCCATATGAATATTTTATATAGAACAGCTTCTTCTCTGTCCATGTCCAACTGTCCATTATAGTTGGAGAGAAAAATTGTTGATAATGATCATGATGAAAGAGATACTATCGTATTTATCACAAGTAAGTGGCCAGTTTGGGGTGAACTTAACTCTCAGAAAAATAAAAGTTAAAAGCAACTAGCAAAAGATGATGCCAGATGGTGTCTGTCATATTGTATTTAGGGTTATTTTAAAGAGATTGCCGCCACTATGAAAACATTCCATTGACAGAGTTTTCCTAGACTAAATGAGAAATCCCAGCACAGAATATTCAGGACCTTCAGTAAGTGGGCTTCCCCCTTCCTCCTTTAAATATATAACTGGAATATTTAAAGCAGAGAAAATGTTATTTCATAACTGCAACATAGTATAAACTCAAAAGTGTCATGATATCTCACAAATGTTTAACTATAAGGGCTTCCATTCATTTCTAAGGGGACCTTTGTAGATTTCAACACTACTGCTGGTAAATAACTATATAATAACTAAATAAATATCTAGCTGTGGGATTCTAGCTTCTTTGCCTGGATGATAGATGGTGACATCAATGGAGGAGTCTGGTGGCAGAATCAAGGGGAACCCTGCTGGCTTGTACAGCCCAGGGTCTTGAGCGATTAGAGATATAGATGCTAGCATGTTCATGTATTTAGGTTAATCTGGGTCTGGCAACAGTATGGTTAACGTGTGTGTGGTGTGCACTGTGAGCTCAGCAGTTACTGGGCCAACTGTCTCGGTATTTCTGGGAATCCTGCCTATTCACAGTGCAGGGATTGTTCAATTGCTGCAAAATGTACAAAATGAATTTTACAAAAATGAATTGTAAGGAAGGCCCCATTACAACGATTTTACAGCAAAGATGTCAACATCAATTTTTCTTTCATGCATAGCTAATGATTAAAACAGCATATTCCATTTGCCTAAGACAATTTATTTCATATTGGCACATCAAAATATTGAAATACAAAGTTATCTTTACTCTACCCTTTTTATTCACTGCTGCTGAACCCATACCATTGTTCAAACCAGGAAAAATAAAACAAACTTGGCACGAGATACTTAAAACAAAGGCTCATCAATATTCTCCAATTTGTCAACATCTCAATTACAGCACTGGAAAAAAATGTAAATTTCATGTGCTCTAAACACTGAGGGGTCTATTCTCTTGCCAATTCACATGTGTAACTCCCATCAGCGTTAATGGGAGTTACACAAACCCATCAATAATAATAATACTTTGTACATATACTGTGCCTTTTATCTAAGGCTCTCAGAGTGCTCTAGGAACAAGGAGGCTGCTGCTTAGTCTTCACTCTGGCAAAACACACAGTGAAACACAAAGCATCCTCTGAATCAGCAGGTACAGAACTAGGGACCCCAAGCCTTATTATCAAACCCCAGTTTACTGACTGGAAGTCAGGCCCAGAGCAGCACCCTAATTCTATCCTTGAAAAACCAGATTTCCTTCTTCATTCTAATGCAACTAACAAGACAAATGCCCTCCCTTTGGCTGCTTTTCGAAAACAGAAAACCTAGTGAATGAAAAGCCGGGCTTCATATTTACACAGTTGACTAGTGTGTGGTTGGAAAATAGTCAGACAGCAAATTTTCTGAGTAATTTTCTACAATATTAAAAATTTCAATTTTTTTTTCTCTTTTCGGTTTATCATGCAAACACCTATGCAAAAAGATACCCCTTTCATCTGCATCTGTGTGACTACAGTCCTTTCAGCATCAGGTCGTGAAACAAGGCGTTTTCAGGTTCCAAAGTAAAGATTTGTTAGAATCATTATTGTAAAAATAGTCACAAAAATTATAAAGCAACATAAATGCCTGTATTGTTTTATAGCATATGGCTATTAAAGTTTAATTTAAAATGTGTATGAAAACATTGTATTTAGTACAATTCATCCCTATTTCTTCTGTTTATCATAATTTGTTTGGAAATTGAATCGTTTTACAGTTTTCCATATGCCTGTTGTGCTAATAAATTCTGAAGAAGTAAGGAAGTCTCTTGTGAACTGCAAACTTAGAATCCAATGAAACATTATGATATATTTAATATGAAGAACATAAATTTCCCTCGCAGGTTTTCCATTCTACATCAACTCTAAGATCTAACCTATGATAAGCATATGTGATTTCAGTCAATACCTCTGCTGACTTTGCCCTGAAGCAGATAATTAATCTTTCCCACTGAAAGCTACTCTGAGCATTTTTGTGGAACAAAGTATCAAAATATCTTGAAAACATGTTTAAAAGATTATGGGAGCAAAACATACTTAAGTCTGGCCTTCAAAATTTAGGGCCTGCTGTCAAAAACAAAACAAAACAAAACAAAAAGAAAAAAACCCAGAACACCCCGATGCATGCATTTTTAGCCATGGACACACACAGTGAGCCAGGTAGGAACATTCTCTTTGCACTAACAGTCTCCATTTTTATTAAAAACAATAATTTCCCCCCGCTTTCTCTCAAACTTTAACACAGTTGAGGGGGAAGTAAGGGAGACAGCCTTCCTAGTGCTCACATACATAAGCCACCGTGTCCATTCTTTAATCCCACAGAGATATGATTAAAGGAACAAAATGCTTGGGGGATCAAATCCTTCAGCAAGGGATAAGTGGGTGCGGCTACCCACAGCAAGGAGGGCTCAGTGTTTTCTTTCTCGCCAGAGGATGTCTTACATGTCTTCTCTTTCTTGACAAAAAAAAAAAAATCTTAATAAAACAAAGCTGACTAACTAAAGTGATAAAACTTCACGCTTTGTCTGCGGTGGTGGTAGCTATTCCCTGCTCCAAAGCCTCCTTTTCCCCTCTCCTGCCTCCTCTCACTCTGACCCTTCCTGTTATCCCTCCCACCATAACTCAACTAACCCAACAGAACCAGTCAGTTTTAAATTTCAGCTGGGACCTTGGTGACCTGTTAATGAATCTACAGAGAAGAGAAAAACTCACAGTGTTGAGTTATGCCTGGTGTCGCTAGCTGACATGGAGTCAGAAATGCTTGAAGCGTTAACGTAATTGCAAGAATGTGAAAAATGAAGCGCTGGGCTCCTGAGCCAAGTGAAAGGTCAGAGGGAGCCTCACACAGGAGAAGTTTCTGGAAGATAGCCTCATTAGACCATTAAGTCTGTTTCTTCTTCTCCTCCGACCCCCACCCATCCCTGCAATGTTGAGGGTGTTTTGTTTTTATTAATAGATATTTCAGTCTTTGTGTTGTCCTAACTTGGGGCAGTGGGGAGGAATGAATGATGGAAAGCTTTCTGCATTTGACCTGGGGTCACTAGGAACCACAGTTAAACCTCTGTATTGCAGATCCGCAACTGAATCTGCATACACGACACCTTCAAAATGTCTTAGGATGAAGTTTATTTTACAAACAGACCAACTGATGTATTCAAACCAATATATGTACAGCTCACAGGTTCTTCTACACCTTGCCATTTGATAGTACATCCTCTATGAGTCACAACTTATTTAAAAAGACAGATTCTAAACAGGATTCCTTTAAAAGTAAAAGACATCCTAAGAAAGGCCAGTTTCTAGACCCACTTGGAAACTCAGGAGTCCAAAACTCCTGGCCCGAAACATGGAGAAAGGTGGACACTCACAGGACACCAATGATTCCCTTTGAAATGACCTGTATAATTACAGCTCAAGCTGTAAAGCAGTATTTGACTTGGAAACCTGTCTAATGCTTAAATATTTTGGCCATAAACAGAATCATAATAAAGATAAAATAGACCTAAGAAATCAAACACCATCTAATGTAAAATATTAAAAAGAAAAATCTATATACATTTCTGGACCACACTCAATAATGTATCTTCCTTTAAATGATTATTTTATCCATAGAAGCGTTGTCCCTACCAGTATACAATTGCTCTCTGTTGTAAATGGTAAAATTCATCCCAAATTGCAGAAGGGTTCCTTGACATCTGCAGTTGTTCTTTTTGCCTTCTGAAACTCTATTTTTTTTCTTTTTCTTTTTTCTTTTCTTTTCTTTTTTTTTTTTACATTGGGACAAAGGTCACTATGTCAGTTGAATAGAAGCAGGGCCAAACAATATTTGAAGAATTTCAAAGTCTATCTTCCCAAAATAAGAGTATGTATAAATCTCTCCACTCTACCCCCACTCCTGGCCAGTATTTCTGTAGTTAATAAGAACAAATTTTTGTATCTTACATGCTTTAGAGCCGTAGCTCCTTTAATTATAAAGAACTCCTATAGTACATATTACAAATAAATATCCTGTTTATAGTATAATTCCAACTTCTAGATTATAGCAGTTAGGCAGGTCTGTCTTTCTGTTACACACCAAAGTAGTGTAGATAACCACATTTGTAAGAGAATTGGCAGAACCAATCAATTATTATTGTAATGTGGACTTAAAGATTAGATAGCTCATTCTGAGTCTTTAAATAAAGTAACAAGAAGAACCCTGCCTTTTTACCAAGCAGCTGGTAAACTCCCTACATCCTTACCTGACTCTCTTCTGTTTATACAGACTGATACCATGAAATGTGGAAGTTATTTTGGTCATGCCTAGTCTTTGCACAAGGAAAATTCTTAACTTTTTACCTTGCTCACTGCTGTTGTCTCCACTCTGGGAAGCGTGTCCCCCACTGGAGGGTCCAGGGGTGCCTGCTGAATGAGTTGAGGTTGCGTCATCATGGTCTCGCCAGGATGAAGGGTTCTGATGTCAGGATACCAAGGAATTTTCCCACAGTTACCATTTGAGCCATAAATGAGGAACCATGAAGACAGATAGGCACAGAGGGAGGAAAAAAGAAGTGTGTATATATTAGTATTTTCAGAAGTGGCCACAGGCATGCTATTCTATGCCTTTTTTTTTTTTATATATATATATATATATATATACATATATATATATATATATATATATATTGCCTTAAAATATCCTTCTCACTTTTTCTATTATAACCAGGACACATTTTCCTGGTGCTCTCAGACACAAAATCCATCAGAACATGAGGCTCTACAAAATCCACTACTCCCTGCAAAAAAGCACTGGATCAGCAATGCATGATGGGACATCTCTTTACACCTTTCAAATGCATTGCCCTAAAAAATAGTCTGTCTGAACTTTCCAAATGTTATCAACAGGTAGATTGCATAAACAACAGAAGCAATATTAATTGGGTCATGGATATCTCAAAAACTGTCAAACCTTACTTAATTTGCACAACTGATAACTTTTAAAAATGAAACTAACATGGGCTGCTTGCCACCTTGCAAGCAAGCTGAGACTTTCGCTTTAAGCAATGGAACAGTGGCTTCTAGAAGAACTTTGAAAGACTGTAAGGCAAACCCAGAGGTACCAGCTCATGCTACTTTGCTAACATATTCGTCTCCTGTTTCCTCCCCTTTCCTGACCATTCCCAATACCACTGCTGTAGCTTAAAGGGAAACAGGAATTCTAATGTACAGGAAGGACTTTATCAGCACCACATGAAGGCAGGCAAGAGATGGAATTTCCTCTGGCAGACCGGGAGAGCAGGAACCACACGTGAAACACAGTAGCCTTGGGGCCAAAGCTGTATACTTGTCACCTATGTTCTATGACTGACTAAACCTGTGGACCTATAGGCAAGTGTATTCTTTAGGGTTTGGGGTATAGGGTACAGGACACAATTTTAAAGATAAATTAATCCTTCAGATCGCACCAGAACTTTTTACTAGTTTTGGTAAACAATAATTGAGAACCACTTGGCTATGTGAAAGTAATCTTGCCATGATACCAGGGCACAGAGTTTATCAGGAAAAAAGTCAGTCTGTCATTTTTCTCAACACTAAGTCTATAATAAAGTGCTACTGAGATAAAACCAAAGTAAGACAAATGAGAGAAATACTCTTACTTGAAACAACAGCAACAGACATTTCTCCTTATAGATCTTCTATAAACAGATTATAAATTAATATTTGGAATTTGAGTAGATGATAATATGATCCATCTCTTGGATCAACAGTATCAATGTCAAATAGTGATACAGCAGTGTCAGCAGGCAAGCTATCAACTCAAAGTCAAGACGTTGAGTAGAAATCATGACTATAAATATACTTAAATCTCCACAATAAAGATGTGATGGAAAAAGAGGGTTAAGGAATTAGCTGAACATGGTAGTACATGCCTATAATCCCAACACTTTGTGGGGGCAGGGGAGATGCTCAGGCAGGAGGATTGCCATGAGTTTGAGTCCAATCTAGACAACACAGTGAGATCCTGTATCAAAAAAGAAAGAAGGAAAGAAACGGAGAAAGATGGCAGGGAAAGAAGGAAGGAGGGAGGGAAGGAAGGAATAATTAAGAAATTGAGCAGAATATATTAGAGCAAGTTTTCTGTCACTTTGGAGTCTCTTCATGTCAGATATTTTCTGATTGATGATCAGGTAAAAAGCTAGAAGAATTACAGTAGGGAGATGGAAGAGAAAGAAGCAAGGCATGTCCTTATTCTGCAACACCGTGGACCGCAGGACACTTTCCCCTGACTAAACTTTCCAGTGTACACAGCCGGTAATGTTAATTTTATGCACTGCAGGCTTTTTATTAAGCTGGCTGCTATAAAAGCTCCTTACCCCTCATGAAAATTACAATAATTAACCACTAACACCTCAACTATGTTTTAAGGTAAATGTCATCCAACACTATTATATAATGGTTCGGATGGAGCCAGGACAGGTCTTTCTGTTTAAGCACTGGCATGATGGTGGAGGCGGGGGAAGTTCTTATACAAGCAATTCCTGAAGCTGAGAAACATGGACAGTGTTCTTATTAGCCAGGCCTGGGTTGGACTCTAAAGTCAAGCCTCGTTAATTCATAATTTAGTATCTTTCAATGGCTTTCTGGAGCAGGTGTCTTCTAAAGTCACATTTATTAACATTACTAGAAGAACAAAGGCTTCCCCCAACCAAGTTAGGTCTCTGGCTTTCTGTGTGCTCACCAGATTTTCTCAAGTTATCTTATCTACCATTCCTGGTATCGTCCCTCTTCTTCTCACCTCTCAAAAACATTCTCTTGAAGAAGTGTCACATTTCCTTGGTGTCTCTTGTGCTATGTTCAGTGCAGGGACTGAAGCAAAAGGAGGGGACTCTGATGATGTTCATCTAATCTGCAGAAGCATGGACAGACAGATCCCTCTGGGAGTTCTAGGTGTAGAGACTTTCCCCAAGGTGTCTATATAAAGCTACACATAGTGAGGTGATCATATATAAAGACAAACATGGCTAATCTAAGCAACAGAAAAAAAATTCTCCAGGGTCATAAAATAATAATAAAAAGCAAAACAAAAAACACAACCTACAACATAAAGCATTACCCATAATACTGGGGTTCTTGTAGATTAAAATATCTGTGTTATCACAGCTTCCTTGTTTCCCCCTCCTAGATAGTTTCCAAGTTTGCATCCTTCAAGAATAACCACTGGCTCTCTGCCAAATTATAAGCAGAAGTTGAGTGAATCCTGAACCAACGTGATATACAAAAGCATGTAAAAACACATGACGTGTGTAGAAAAATAAAAGAGAATTGATTTCTGCATGCATCAGTGTAGATGAGAACTCAGCTGTACACATTCCACAGTACATGTCCTGTTCTCCAGCCAAAAATACCATGAAGACACCCCAGGGCAAGGAGGGAACATGTTTCTATTCCCAATGGCTTTAATAATTGGGAGTCAAAGATGGTACTCCCCTTGTTCTCTATATAATTGCGTTAAAGAGCAGTGTTACCAGGAGAAAAGCAGTGAATACCGAGTAGTGCACAATAGGAGATGGGAAATAGATACAAGAAGCTCCGTCTCCAGGGGCAGTTTTTTCTATTTGCTGGGCTACAGACTCACAGCTGACAATGCAAGTTGTAATTAATATAAAAGCAAGAGACAATATGGGCAGAGCTTGTAGGAGTGGGGCCACAGGAGAGCACTCCGCTGCTCTCCTTGGCTTCTCATTTGCACAGGGCTTTCCCTAGAAAACACAATCCTGCCAGTGTTTTCTCCCTTGAAAGTTAAAAAAAAAAATTGATTTAGCACTATCATTGAATTTTGCTAAATCTAGAAAAGAGGACGGAGAGGACAGGAGTCTCTGGGTACAAGAAGCAAATCCGCTGTCACTGCTTTTGTTGAGGTTGCAGATAGGCTGCAATTACACTTCAAACCAGAACAGCACTTCTGTGAGGGTCCTGCCTATAGGATAATACTTAAGAAGCCCTGGCCAATTGGTAGTGTTTCCCGTATCAAAATATTCCCCAGAGCGCACAGTTCATTCATGGGGTCACTGGGGTAAACGGTTTCTAAATAAAACCGTAAAAGTAAAACATTTTTTGGCTTGAAGGAGGAAACAGGAACCACTACTGCATTTAAGATTTGACAAGAATAACCTGAGCTCATTCTTTTAGACTCCATATGAAAAGTTATTTCCTGCATGTGGGACAGGGGAGAAGACAGAAGGATAGAATCAACTTTTGGGGCCACCTCTACCAGGTCATGTGACTGGGAGTGAAGGCCTCACTGACATCCTTTTGGACTCATGTCCTTTATCTGTTTAAAATTATGAAGTCACACAAGACAATTCCCAAGGTCATGTCCACTTATATCTATTTTGAAAAGCACTTTAAAAATAGCCAATTTTTTTTCTAGAACCCATATAACTAAGTAAAATAAGCCAAGAAGTATATAGGGAGCATGAAAATACAGCAAAGCAATTTAAGACATGCATTCATAGCTGCACTGTAACAGAACACATTCAAATGTTTATTAGCGGAAGAGGTACAACCTCATCTGACTTGACACATTTAAACAACAAAAGGAAGGTATATTTTTGTCGATACTTCCAGTTGATATGAAGTCACTTATGTCCTATAACGTTATGGTCTTTTAAGTTCTAGTTAACGGTGTAGACAAACTGATTTTGAAAAGATGCAAGCATTCTTATCCTGGGGCATTCAAGTCCACAAGTTTAAAATATTCATGGTATGGCTGGGATAAATGTTGGAATTTCAACTTTTTTATTGTGACGTTGACCAAGAACTCAGAACACCAGTGTGGGGTTTTAGAAGTCAGAGTCTTTTAAAATGCAACTAAAGCTGGAGATTTTGAGCCAACCTTTGCACCATTGCATCAGTCTTTGGGAATTATCGCATAGGCGCATCTCATACAAGGGCAACATCCTTCACAAATGATTGTTCCACTGAGTGGTGGACTCTCAAAGAAGACAGAAACACGTTTGTTACTGCAGTGTTTAATGCTTTCTATGATTTTGAAGTGTGCTGGGATATCTCACAGACAAGTTAATACTTAAACAACCAAGACAATGATGTCAAATAAGACCAAGTCTTCTCATAGCATTGTGAATGTGTGACTGCCAAGTGTACCTAAGTTCCATTTCACCACAGTTACATTGAAGACATTCTACAACTGCACAACCTAAATAACTTAAATGATGCAAATATTCTTGATCAGAAATAAACAGGAATGCTTCCAACTAGCAGAAACTTCAGCAGCAACGAATAACAGAAAGACTTGTCCTCCACCAGGGTCTTTAAAGAGGAACACTGAGTTCCAAAGTAAAACTTTCCAAAATTGGGTTTCAGAGGCTTTGAATAAAGTGGAACCTAATACTAATATCACACTTCAGTAATATCACACATAACAGGCAAAAGAAATCACTCACGTTATTAATGTTAATATCAAATCTCATTATTCTTCCTTCATCTTCAAAAGACCAAGCGCTCAACCTCAAACCTCTCCTCACTGCTGTCATCACTTCTAATTTTTTAAGTAATAACATAATTTATCTACCAGTACTTGACCAATTTCTGTCAAGAGCAAGATTCTGGTAATTCTCTTCTCTGACCTAGCCAATTTAGAAAAAAAAAAACTGTATCAACATAAATATACTTGACATATTCAAAAATGCAAAACAATAATAGCATACGCTCATTTAAACCAGCACAGAAATGAAAGTAAAATGTCATTTACTTATGATGTTATCAGAGTCAGTCAATTTTAAGATACCTGCCAATTCATATTAATTCACATAACTATATTTTCTTTAATTCTTTCAAAGAAAACAGGAGTGACATAGCTATATAACCCTATGCATTACGAACAGGGGTAGCAAGAAGAATATATTTCAAACAAGTATACTTTGGTCATGTAAACCTGATGAAAAGATATATAATATATTTACACATAAATATTATGATACAAACTTGTCTGTATTCTATCTAAAAAGTTTATCTCAAATTATATAAAATAGAAAATTTGTATATTACCTATTTTTTTTAGTACTTCAACAGTCTAGGAAAAACATAATTATTTTATGACAGTTTCCAAGTTGAAACTTAAAGAGAAAATGCTTTCTTGACATGTTTGTTTTAAACATGATAAATTTGAATGTCTGGGAAACTTAACGTTAGCTGCAGCTGGAAAGCACAGTTGAGTTTCCTTTGATTATCATCTATTTTTCCCTCAACAGTATTTCGAAGGTACTATCATAGCCATTTGCTACCTGCAACAATTATCCTTATGCTATAGTAAAAGTAAGGGATAATATTAAAAAAAAAATAAGCCTCCTTAATGAACTGACTTAGCACAGTACAACAACCAAAGTTACACGTTTCATTTTCTTTTTGCTTCCAAATTTCCCCTTATCATTAGGCATATCACATTTGTTAATAATAAATGAACAAGTCCAGTACCCTCACTGAATGTAAAGAATGGAATGCAAGACCATTATGGGTCTTCTTTTAATGCATCTATGTCGTATCTGAATACTTATGTGACATTATAGAATATGAAATTAGCACAATATCCAGTAATAGTATATAAGAGTCATTCCTAAAAGTCTGCTGAGAATACTGATTTTGAAGATGTTTATTCAATTTACAACCTTCAATCATTTATGTTTTCAAGTATTTTAATGAGAAAATGGAAAACTATATTGGAACTTAATATCTTGCCCTTCATAGTTCTTTCATTGCTTTACAGTAAACACAACTACAAAGTTAGTCTTCCATTTTTTTCTTTCACTCTTCTTACCTGCATCTTCTATACACACACACACACACACACACACACACACGTACACACACACGCACACACACACGCACGCACAATGTAGCTTGATACCACTTAATAAGGATAGAGGTGTATGTGTTTTGGGGGTGTCAAACAACTGTCACAAACTGTCACCTCCACAAGAGAAACCTTGGCACACAATAAATGAAACTACACTTCTTTTTTAGCTGTCATTATTCATAGCCAATAAGTTGAACTGCTCACGGCATTTCATGTGCAAATAAAACCACGAAGTAGCTCAGTAGATCAGAATAGTGGGCCAACAGATAAAACAGAGAAAACAACACGCTGTCTGGGTCCTTCTGAAGTGGCTGATCATCACCCTGCACCAGCGTGCAGCAAATGAGATCCAGCCTGGGGCAAGGCATTAAATATGCATATCAAAGCAAATGAAAAAAAATAAACCTGATGACTCAAATTGGACACATTTATATGCTGAAAATGAACCCCTTACATCACTTTCAGGTAGGGGTTCTGTGGTCTTTTCCCTCTCTTGTGACTGAGGGGTTGAAGGATGACAGATTTGTAGGAATGGGTGAAAAGCCTTAGGAGGATGCTCTTTGTCGGGTAGGAGGGGGTGGCCTGGGAACAAATGCAGTCAATATGCCTGTGCTACCTAAACCGCTACAGAGCCTTCAAGGTTTGCTCTCTTGTCCCGCATGAAACACAAGCATGTGGCAGACCTCTCCATTTCCCTCTCAGTATGCTGGTGGAACAAATTATTGCTTCATTTCAAAACAAATAGCAGGGGGCTAAAGCAAAAATGCTGTAGTTCAGATCTCTAGGAAATAAAAGGCTTTAAATTATGACGCCCAATGAGGTGGCAAGCCCTCATGGATTCAAAATAAATCAGTTGTCATATTTACTTGATTGGGGGCTTGAAAGGGTAGCAACAAATTCTACAGTTGACTCTTTTATCCAAAGATGATGACTGTTAAATTATTCAAGCACTGTTCTCTTAGGTACCACCTCCTTCTTGAGTCTGTATTTAAATATTACGATAGCTTCACAAATTGGCATTATATATTAGCCAATACTCTAAACCACCTAGTTTATCTTATTTCTTCTACATAAGCATCAGCACCCACTAACTTCATACATTCACCAGAAAAACCATTGTCAAGAAACGGCAGCAGAAAACCAAGTAGTCATGACCCCACAAAATAAAACAAGAAAAAAAAAGCTTTTGATGTAGACAGAACTAGGGATCTCTCTCATGCTCCGAACTGTGTAGATACATCCCCCTCTGCCCCACCCCCCATAATGCAAATGCATACGAACTCAGAAACAGAAAGTGATGAAAATAAGTAAAGAACAAAAATATATAAATATTTATGAAGTGAAAGCTCTTCTTGGACTACAAGAACATACACTATAGAGGCACAACAAAGCAAAGAAACTTCCAGTAACTGCTATATCTTTTTGATTTCACTTAACACACGCAAGGTACAAAACCCCATACCAATTGCACAATCACCTTAGAAACAGGCAAAGATAAGGACAAGTGCAGGAGCTTTCAGCAGCACAGCATTTACTCTGTATCAGAACTGGACACCCTACCCTATGGTTTCCTATTATTATTCTAAACTTTCAGGCTGCTGTCTCACATAGTAGGAAGGTTAATCTTTAAAGTCAATGGCTGCTTCTTTTCAAAACTTTTGGTAAAGGGAGACAAGAACTCACAGAAAAGCTATTATTCCTCAGGTAGTTCAATTCATTCCTCTTCATACTCAGGAATTTGGGGGAGTACAAACTGCCTTCAAATCGCAATGCCTGTTCAATGTCTATGGTATGTTAAATTAATATTTCAGCCATGAAGTTATCCAGATTATAGACTGTATTACCTAGATTGTGAGTTCAAATGAATGTATAGACACTCTGCCCCCCATCTCCAGGCTCAAGTTCCCAAAATTATACTGCTATTCACACCTACTCTTTAACCTCAGCACTCTAGCCTCCCCTAACATCCCTGCCAGCTGCAATCCCTCTCTTTGCTTCAGATTTTGAGTATCACTACATATGCTTTTTCTCCCCCCCCCCAATCAGATTCACTTGATCAGTTCCAAAACAGGATTAAAAACAGAGAGAATAGAAATCTCCTTTCCTGGCTTGACATCCATGGGCATCTTTTACACTCTCCATCCTCAGTCACCAACTGTTAAAGTGTTAAAGCGCAACCACTAACCAACCTATGGTTACTCAATCTTAATTCCCTTCAGCTTTCTGTAATACAGTATTAAAAATTGGTTCATCAAGGTTGCTGCCTTTTATTATTGAGATGCTTCAGGTACTTGGCAATAAGTCCATATTCTGACAATAAGTTTCTATGAGCAAAAAGTCCTGAGAATTGTGATGTGTTCATTCACTCCTCTTATTATTAATTGCCAGGAATTCTCAGGATTGTCTTCTTTGGGAGAGAAATAGGCCCCCAATTTCCCAGTCTACTTGTTCCCACCCCTCACCTCATTCTTGAGTTCCTTAGCTGTCTTGTCTTTTCCTATCTCTGATGTTTTAGTTACACACATAAAGAAACCAGAAAAGACAGAGACTATCATATCAAAAAAAAAAAAAAAAAAAAAAAAAAAAAAGAATTTGCTAACACCCAAGTCATCAGGTCAAGGAACTTCACACATTAAGAACACAAATCATTCTATCAACTCCTTGGTTCTTTGACTCTCAACATAAATAAAGACAAGGTCCAATAAAGAGGAAATGAAAATAAAGGCCATGACACTGGTAGTAAGACAGGGAAGGTAAACTCCAATAGCGACCAAACCATTAAAAAACAAAACGAAAAAAGTGAACTCCATATCACAAGGTTTTAGAAAAATGCTTTGCCCAGTGGCCTTCAGAGACATCCACTGGCTCTGCACACTTACGTGGTCGGCGAGATTTGTGGAGGAGCCTGAAAGTTCTTCATGATCGGACTTGGAGCTCCCATCTCTCTCGTCAATCACGAGGTCAATGGGCATTTTCCCCTTCAAACAGCTAATGTACCGGTGGCAGAAGTTATCACACAGTTCATGGACCTAGGAGGAGGGTGATGGTGGAGGCTCAGCTCATGTTGTCTTTATATGTTTCATTTTTCAAGAGGAAGACTATCAGGTTGTAGGGTTACATTTGTAAAGAGCAACAATGTGATGTCTTCCAAAATAACTCTAATTAAGGGGTGTAAGAGCTAAAGGCAAGGAAACAATAGAGCAATTGTGGCTATAGATATTATTCTCCAGAGACTCCCCTGAGCAACAAGTTACAATAAAGAAAGAAACTGAACTGGAAGTAACTGGGTTCAGAGAGGGAGAGCAGAGAAAAGAATATGATTTGATAATACATTGGAAACATTTAAACACTAGAACTGGGGACATTTGTGATTTCATAAGCAAGGTGTTGTCTATGTTTCCTGGGGAAATTATTGATGTATGTATCAATGCAAAGATACCCCCCAAAAGGGCTATTTCTTCTACTTGCACCCAGTGGGAATTCTGGGCCCAGGGTAAGCTGAGCTAATAGAGACACAAGTAGACATTGTGTGCAGCAACACAAATAGCTCTTGCTATACTTCAAATAACCCTGAGTGCCTGGGGGTGGGGGCTTTAAAATGCAGGGCTGCTGTGATTCCCATATCCTCTGAGCCCCTGGATTGAAAAGTCTATAAAGGAGGGAAATAAGAAAGTGATCAACATCTCCAGATGAGTAATCCTTGGAGGCTTGTAACTTCCCCAGTAATCTGGTTGAAAGAATATGGGGGTCATCAAAATGGGGACATGGGGACAGTTGCTTCCTGCTTACCTTTTCTAACTCCAGAAGATGAAACCTTAACACTTGTATTGCTTGAATCATCTGAAAGGAAAATTTAAGAGGATGGAGTTAGGGTTCTGGGACTTGCAAGTCCCCCCCCTCTCTCTCTCTCTCTCTCTGTGTGTGTGTGTGTGTGTGTGTGTGTGTGTGTGTGTGTGTGTGTGTGTAAGGGGGTTGTGCTGAGGGAATTGGGCAGAGGAAGAAGAAATCAGCAGGTGGCTGGGCAAAACCCACACATAGAGAAATAGGAAAACCAAATGATGACTGATCATCTCTGCCTCATTGGCTACGGAGAGGGGGGCAGTATAAAGAGTGGTCTTAGTACTAGTTTTTTTCCCTAGCTCTCCCAGTGTGCTGTTGGTTAAGGGTTGTGTTTCTCCCAACAGGTTTTCTAATTCCACCCCAGTCTTCTTTTACTGTCTCCTCCTACCCTCCACCTCAGGTCAGATTGGAGGAGGAGGGAGAGAGAATAGAATACAACATGAAAATATGCGAGAAGAAAGGAGAAGGGAAGGGAAAGAAGGGAAGGGAAGGGAAGGAAAGGGAAGGGAAGGGAAGGGAAGGGAAGAGGAGGGGAGAGGAGAGGAGAGGAGAGGAGAGAAGGGGGGAGCCATTTCTTCGGATAGAAAGGCTTTTCAGAACAGCAAGAGCCTCCTCTCAGAAGAAGGAAATACTCCAGATGAATGGGGAGGCAAGGCCTTTGAAAGAGGATTTAAGTACTTTTAATATTGAAATCCTGCAAATTAGCAAAAGAATCGCACCTAAAAGTGGCCTGCGCGGGATAGCCCCTCACCCCTTACCCATTCCTAGCCCGCCCTCCGCAGTCCCAGCAGTTATTTCCTTCAGGCCAGCAGCCTGGGGCTCCGCCGCCTTCCCGGCCCGCAGAGGAAATCGCTCCATTCTCGCCTCTTGCTCCCGAGGCCGAGACCTGGGAAGCATCCCCAACTCGCCGGCTCGGCGCCGCGGCTCCCGCTGCTACCTTGGTGGGCTTCTCATCCACTGAGGTCCTTACTGCCCCTGGCTCACCCCTACCCCCGCAGGAGTTCTAAATGGGTCCCTTTCCTTGTGCTTCCCTAGCAGGGTTCCGCTGCAACTCCTTGGAGCTACAGGGGCAAAAGAGTGTAACTCTGAGCTTGGGATGGGGCCGAGGCTGGGGACAAGCAAGAAACAGAGCCTTACCAAATTATCCAGCTCTGGGTTTGAGGAAAAAAGAGGCTTTTCAGCGCGAACCTATAGGAAGCAGGAAAAGTCAGCATGAATCTCCAGCCCATTTGAAAAGAAAACCCTGTCCGCAACTGATCTGGATTGAGGAAGCGGGTACTCTGGAAGGGCAGGGGCAGGAGAGAGGACAGGGGCTTTGGAAAAATCTAAGAAACAGATTGGTGTCTTAAGTGAATGGGGTCGATGGAAAAACAGTAGGGCCTGACTGGATGGGAAGAGCCTTGTCCTACTCCAGTTGTGGCGGAGAAGGCAAGGCGGCTCGCGGATTCTCTGAACCCGTTTCTGCAGCCTAGCCAGAGGCTAAGTCTCCCCACCTCCAGCACCTCCATGCTAGTGAAGACCTCTTTCCAGGCTCCATGCTTCCTTTGCTCCCAGGCACTCCCAGGTCCCTCCCAGTCCCTCTCCCCAATTCTTGTTCAAGTAGCTGCAGGCGGGGAAAAGGCCAAGCCCTAGATTAGGAGCAGGTCAACTTTAATTCGAGGGTCGAGCCCCTGTATTCCTGGCTGGGGGGAAAAACAAACACCCATATTTATCTCCGTTTCCAATTCGCCTCCAGGCTAAGGGATGGGGAGGAGGCGCAGAGTGCCGACTGGGCCAGAGGAACAGATCGGGTGTCCTGCCTTTTCCTCCTCTTTCAAGTCAAGCTCCGAGGAAAGGGGAGGGAGGGTGAAGGGCTGCTGGGGGGGGTGGGGGTGAGCGGGTCAAGAAGGTTGGACCTGCTTGGCGAAGACCGCGATGTCCTCGTTGAAGGAATCGGAGGAACAGACGTCTCCGCCGGCCACTCCGGGTTCCCGGGGAGTGCAGGTCGCCAGCTCGCACTTCTCAAAGACCAGTGCTAACAGAGGAAACAACGGGTGCCTAACGGGCAGCGCCACGCAGAGACACACGCACGAAGACGGGGTGCAGAGGGGAAGGAGCAAGAACTGTAATCAACAAGTTTGGAGGGTTTGCATTCTTTCTTTAATACAACAGGCACGCAACACACTACACCCTCAATCAGCCTAGCCTGGGCCACAAACAGAAAGGAAACAGCCTGGCCTTTTCCCTTGGTTCATAGGTCTTTTCAGATTAGTCCCCCCTCCCCCGGCCACTTTAGCCCATCAAGTAAACAAATTCTCCGGGTGTAATGAAATAACCAAAAGCTCAGGCAATTCGAACCTCGAAGTTGATCCAGATCCCACTATTCACTCCAGAGGTGCCAACCACCCAACCCTGACCTCCAGGACAGGGAGCACTATTTGATTTTTTTTTTCCTCTCCACAATTTGAATTGATCTAACGGGCATTTCAGACGAGGTCGAGGGTTTCACCTACATACACACCGGAGTGACATTTCCCAATTTTAAGACAGTGTTCTAATCTTATCACCCTTTGCTTTATAAACTTGTTCGCTTTGCTTGCAATAAATACCCCGGTGGTAGGACCAAAATATTAAGAATGTTCAACTCGAAAGAGCTGACTTCTAAAGACCACATTTCTCCCAGCGTTGCAGCGCACAAGAATAAATAAACCACGTTTCAAAACTTGGAAGTGTGCATGCCGGGCGCGTACGCCCTTTGTGTTCCTTCGGGAGGTTTAGCTACACCTCGGGATGCTTGAGGCCTCAGGCTTTAGGCTCAGTTGCTGTTTATCCACTGTCCCCTCCCCTCCGCATCCCGCCGCCTTCCCCACCTACCCTCAGCCGGAAGAGCCCGAGTAGTGCACGCTTGGACCCTGCTTGCCCACCCCTCTCCAAGCTTTCCGAATATAAAATAATTTGCAGCCATTTCCCTGACTCCCCCTAAGAACGGCTGTGTGCAAGCGGCAGTCTCTTCCACCCGGCTGCACTTCAAGGTCTGCCCCTTTATTTACAGAGAATTAAGAAGTGGGTGATTAGGACTTCCTGGCCGACAGAAGCTGCCCTGATTCCAGCTCAAGCTGCGTTTAGTGACTCCCAGGCCCTCAGTAGGAAGCAGAAAGAGGAGGGGAGGGGAGAAAAAGAAAGAAAGGAAGGGGGGAGGAAAGAAAAGGGAAACTGGAAGTTTCTCCTCGGCTGCAGAAAACTTTCCTCTTAGTCAAGGCCTCTGTAAGGCAGCCCAAGACAACCAGCCGCGCGTCTTTTGGCCAGGAATCTCGTCCTTGGGGAGAAGGCCCGGCCAGCAAGATTTGAGGACTTAGTCCTCAAACGGGACTGTGGGGTCTGGAGAGGCCGAACCAAGAGAGCAGAGAAGGTTCTGTTTTTCTGGTCTGTGACTCAGGGGCCGAAGGGCAGGCTCCCTCCTCTGTCTTTCCCTACTGCAAGCAGTCCTCCCATGCAGAATGAAGTCCCCACTTATCCGCCCTATGCACCCCACCACCACCACCACCAGAGACAAACACACGCACTCACGCACACTCACACACAGTAAGCTGGGTCCGGGGGTCGGTTTACCCGTAGATCGCGTCCTTGTCTCTTTTCAAGGCGTCATTGACAGCAGATCCCATGCTGGCTGGCATGACATTGGGGTGCGGGGCGTGCGCGCCGTAGTGCTGCGTGGCGTGGAGCGGCGGCCCGTGGTTTAGGTGGTGAACCGGGGGGATCGGCCGCGGCGCGTGAGGGTCTCCGTACATGGAAGCGGGAACCCCTACTCCGTCCATCCCGCCGTAATGGGGCAGCTCATCGTACTGTCAGAGCCCGGCAAGTGGGCGGCGGGGGGGGGGGGTGGCAGAAAGGGTGAGAGAGAACCCAGGAGGGCAGAGCAGGAAAGCAAAGAAACCCGGAGAATGGGATAGAGAAGAGAGGGGAGAGGGAGTAGGGAGGGGGGGACGGGGAAGGAGAGAGAGAGAGGGAGAGAGAGAGAGAGGGAGGGGGAAAGAGAGAGAGAGAGAGAGAGAGAGAGAGAGAGAGAGAGAGAGGAAAACAAAAATAAAAACAAAGTCAGAAAGAAAAAAGTGCTGGACACAAGTTGAACACACTACAAACCAAACCAGCAAAAACAACAGAGCCGAAAGTTGGGAGATGTCCGTAAATTTTAAAATGAAAAAAGTCTCAGCCGAAAGCAGCATTCAGAGAAGGGAGATCAGGGACACTGGGGGCACAGGGAGGCCCCGCTCCCACCGGAGGCTTCAGAACCCCAGCGAGCCAACCAAGGGAGAAGTGGAGTTAGCTAGAGGAGGAAGCCCCGGATCCCACCCCTAACCCCCCTTCGCCTCCTCCAAGAGATCCAATAAATCAAAGGGCGAAATGAAACAAAATAAAGAGAAGAAAAAGGCTAATAATCAGGCCGAGAACGCCAAGGACCAGGGAAGACTAGGACCGGTTCCTCCCCGGGGGCTGGGGGCAGAGGGTGGGGAGGAATAACGTGAAAGTTACCAGAAACATTATTTAGCAGCGGATTCCCTGCGTCCTTGTCAATTTCAGAGACAAAACAAGCAGCCCAGGCTAGTCTAGGCAGCACGGCCCCAGCGGCGGCCCCGGCGGCAGCGGCTCCTACGCAGCCCGCGCCCGCCCGAAGCCGCACGAGCAGCGGCGAAAGAGGCGCAGCGGCAGCGGCAGGAAAACCCGGGGAATCGCGCTGCCGGGGTAAAAGCTGGAGCGAGGCGAAAGCATGTAACAATTGCACACACGTACACACACATACACACACGTACACGCACACACACACACCTCTCACACGCACTCGCCGCCCGCCCGCTCGCACAGCGCTGGGACACGCGCGCCCAGACACGCACACACGCACGCACACACACACTCACACACGCAGAGGCACCGGGGGGAAAAGAAGCCGATGAATAATTTTGCTACTATTTTTTAAAATACTGGCCGCCATCATCAAGCAAGAGCAGCAGCAGCCAGCTTGAAGGGAGAGGAGGCATGGGGCAGGGCCCCTGTAGGAGAGGATTTATATCTAGGTAAGTGTTGGAGATTTAAACCTACCCTTTGCGCCATCAGTCTGCGCTCCAATAAACTCCTGGATGTGTCGTATATTTAATATCCCAGTCCGGATAAGAAAGTGAGCTAGGCTGAAGAGTCTTTTTTTTTTTTTTTCCAAACCAAGGAGACTTCTCCCAATTTTCCAATGTTATTTTTAGGGGGGTGGGGGAAGCCCAGTCAAGAAAACGAAGGTTTTTTTTTCAATGATATTTCTTCTTTTTCTTTTTTCCTCTTCTTCCTCCTCCTCCTGATCTTCCTCCACCTCCTCCTCCACCTCCTCCCCCTCCCCTCCTCCTCTTCGGTCCTCCTTTATCCCCTTTTCTCTTCTCTTTCTCTCAGTTGAAAAAAAAGAAAGAAAAGAAAAGAAAAAGAAGAAAAAAAATTGTCAAACCCCCAAACTGAAGGTTACGAGCGGCCAGTCAGCAGCCCACATGTAACCGAACTGTCGAGTTTCATGGCTTTTTGCCACTCCAGCTGTCAATCAAAGCCCGGAATGTCAAGGTAGTGAATGAATGATGGTTGATGATGATGAAGAGGAGCAATCTTTCAGACTCGTTTTTTTTTTTTCTTCCAGTAAAACTCCGCGAGGGGTTTCTTTTTCTTGAATTTTCCTCCCCCCTCCCCCTCTTTTATCTTTGCCCCCAAAAATAGCTCTAATATGATCCTCTCTCTTTAAAGTATTGTTCAAAGAAAGCAAAGAGAAAAACCAAGAAAAAATGAATAGTTTGCAAAAATTGGACTTCCTCCCCCCCTTTCTGGTAGATATTTGTCTCTCCCTCTCTCTCGCTCGCTCTCACTCGCGCTCTCTCTCTCTCGCGCTCTCTCTCTCTCGCGCTCTCTTTCTCTCTCTCTCTCCTCTCTCTCTTTCTCTCTCTCTCTCTTTCTCTCTCTGGGAGATGAGTGAGTGTCAGTAGGTGTTGGCAGGTTGGCTGCAGCCCGGCTTATAGTAGAGCCTCAGTTTGGCGGCGCGGGTCGGCGGCGGGAGAACGAAATGACGGAACCCGGAAGTCGTGGTGGCCATAGCCCGTCGTACGGCGGAGACACATCCCGGGAGTGGGGAGCTGGAGCGAGGAGGAGCGCGCAGCGCGGAGCCTCTGATATGCAGCGACTGCGGTCGGACGGCCCGAGAGGGGGGGGGGGTGCTGGGGGAGGGGAGGCTGGAGCCGTGAGGACCGGAGCAAATCAGCAAGCCTGCTTCTCCAAGGGGACGACTCGGGAGGGGGGAGGAAGAGGGGAGGGAGGGGGATAAGGGAGGGGGAAAGGGAGGGAGGATGGGAGAGAGAGAGAGAGAGAGAGAGAGAGAGAGAGAGAGAGAGAGAGAGAGAGAGAGAGAGAGAGAGACACGCGTGATTGGAGAAGGGGGAGGAAGAGAGATGTGGAAGAGGACAGGGAGAGCACAGACAGGAAAACTGCAGAAAGCCACAGGGAAAGTACGGTACAGCCTCAGATATTTTTATTTTAAACTTACTTCTAGTTTATTTCCCCACCACTCCTCTTGGCTCCTGCCTAACTGGGTCGCGTTGGGGATGTTTGGCATGGCGCTCTCGCTTTTGTTCGTTTTAATTCCTCGGCCCCCTTCCTCTGCCTGCGGATTACTAGATCCCGAAGTCTCCAGCTAACAAACTAGAGCAGCAAGCTCAGCCGAGTGTAGTACCACCGCCGGTCTAGATTTGTTGCTGTTGCCGTTGTTAAGTAGCACTTTCATACTTGTGCAGATGCAGAGCCTTGTTGTCAATATTCATTTTTTTCTAGTACAAGATGGGAGCAGCTTAACTCCGTGCATAGTCCCTCGGTGAGCTGCAGACAGTGGACCACCTCGGAGAGTCTAGGGGTCCTGGAAGGAGGAAGTGAGACGAGAGTTAGTGGGGCAGGAGTTAGCGGAGAGGGAGTTGTTTGGTGTTTGTTGTTTACCAATGTAGCCAAGCTGTGTGTGTGTGTGTGTGTGTGTGTGTGTGTGTGTGTACGCCGGCACAACCGCGCACGACCGGTGTGCGCCTACAAGTGAATCTTGGATCTGGGAAGCACGGGAGGAGAGAGATTAAAAAGCAACTGGAAGAGAAGATACTTGTGAAGAGAGGCTGTCGCTCGCTGCCCAGCTTTGTTGTGGTTGCCCTGGGCGCAGCGGCCGCTCGGCTGTAACGAGGGCTAAAGGCCGAGTTAATTACACCGGGCGGATTTCGCTGGGTGGGGACGATGGGACTGGCTCCTAACGAACTTTTCCCAAAGGAAAAGGAGGCGAGTGGGGTTAGAAAGGTAAACAGCCGGCAAGGTTTTGGTAGAAAACTAGTTCTGGCCGGGATCCCGCTCAATCCCTGGCCAGAGTTCCAGCTGGCTTTACCTCTGCGCCGCTGCTTCCCGGAGGCTGCGCGTCAATCAGGCAGAGCGGAGAGCTGGGGGCGGAGCTTTGGTCACCCGGCGCGCGTAGCCGGGCTCACCCTGCCGCCACCCGGCAGCAGGCTGAGCGACCCAGCCAGGCAATGGGAGCGCGCCTTCTCCCCAACTTCTCACCCTCACCCAGGGTTCCCTGCCTGAGGCCAAGAGAACCTCAAACAGACTAAGGGTCTGCTGTTCAATCGCGGCCTCCCTTCCCAACTCTGAACCTATTCTGTAAAGTAGAAAGCAGCGCCTCCTGCTCGGGTGGCTTTGACTGGACTTTCTCGTGGGGGCGTTAGGGGGGGTGGGTGGGAGTGGTTAGGAAGAGTAAAGTGGTGTGTGTGTGTGTGTGTGTGTGTGTGTGTGTGAGAGAGAGAGAGAGAGAGAGAGAGAGAGAGAGAGAGAGAGAGAGAGAGAGAGAGAAACGGGGGGTGGGGGGCAGAGCTCTTTTTTGGCCACCTTTGCATCTTGGTTTCTTCATAGCGTCTGAGCATTTCAAACTAGCCAAGGCCACTGCCCGCCTAGACTCCTTGCAGAGTCTGGGGAAATTTGGCCTCGTTTTCCTAGGGCTGGGGAATGAGCTCCGGAGGTCAATAAAGCCCTCCAAAAATGATGAATGATTGAGCACCTGTGATGATGATAGTGATTACCAGAGCAATTAAACAGTTTGATTAAATGAGCCATCATAACAATGATGTCTGCGGGAAATCGGCCCTCACATATAAAGACAGTGTGGAGGGGCTGGCAGAGGCGCAGAGAGCGCCTGGAGAGGGGATGCGGCCCGCGCGTGGGTTTGGCTCCAGTAGCCAAAGCAGGGACGGCGGCTCTGGGAGCTTCTGGGAGCAGTCTAGCCTAGGGTTTTTCCGTCTCTCTTTCTGCCTGGCTTTAAGCCTAAGACAACCGACCCATCTGGAACCTGAAGGACCACAGGGACCTTTCCCCCTCCCCCTCCTCTTTCTCTTCCCCCTTCCCCTTTTCTTTCCTCCCTAGAAGAACTCCAAGATTACAAATATCCACTTCATTTGATGCGAGTTACTCGTCGACACATAAGAAAAGGTGAGTAAAAAGAAAAGGAAAAGTTGTCTCCATAATTTTATTTCAAGAAGGGGGCCGCTGTTAAACCTCAGTTTAGCCGCCTAAGAGGAGAGAGACAGAAAGACGTAGAGAGAGGACAGAGAGGAAGGACATAGAGGTAGACACAGACAGACGGACAGGCAGGCAGGCAGGCAGACAGGCAGGCAGGCAGAGACAGACACAGAGAGAATGTGAAAGCATATCTGGCCTGGCTGCAGGCTCTTCTCTGCCTTGCAGGGTTGTGGATGGTACTGGGTCCAAGTTGTCTGTCCAGCGCGGCTGGCAGAATTTACACTCAGTTTTGACTCTTCTAATTGTGCTTGATTTCAGGGTATTTATTATCGCAAGAAGGCTTGTTCCTATTTTAAAAGTCCTGGTTAAGTTAAGGCCAGTTAGAAAGTTTCTTTTTCAAAGGAACTCTAGTTTCCGAGATAAATGCTTCTTTTCCCAAGAACAACTTCGTTAGAAACATCTGCATTTTAGTCTAAGCATGCTTAGCGATTTTTTGACACCGCTACTCACCGCCTATCCCATTGATTTAGCAGTACCCTTTATTTAGTAAAATTTCACTAGCATTAAAAATAGCAGTAATAAGGTTTCTCCCTGAGTTAAAAAAAAAATCCAGGCAAATGAATTGTTTCCATAGTTTAAAACACTAAGGAAATAATTAGCTGGTGGTGATCTGAGGTTTCCCAAAAGAAGAAAAGTGTAAACTCTGTTTTGTACGGTGGGCAGTGCAGAAGGGATTTTAACTTGAACCTCTTTCTTCCTCCCTTTCAATATGTAACTTCTTATGCATTTTGTGGAATGCATTCAAACAAACAAGAGGGCAATCTAGTTAAATGCAGGAGGCAGAAAGGCGGGATATTTTAAGATATTTTCAAAGGAGAAAGATAATTTTTAACGTGGAAGACTTTTAGTTAAAAAGTGTGGGATGGTTGAAAATAGCACACCACTGAAGAACATCTGTATGGTTTTGAAATTCACTTCATCTAAAAGGAGACCTGTTACCTGGTGACTAACATAGGATTTGTTACTCAGATGCTTTGCTGCTGGTGACATTGTTAGCTTAAATGTCAGTTTTAAAATCCACCATTGCAGTCGATACACAAGTTAGAGTTGGTTCAGGGTATCCCTCTTGATTACTGTGATGACTTCGAAGGATTGTGATTATCAACAACTTGTGGATGTTTTATTAATACAGCTGCAAAGGGTTCTTCTAGGTAAGGTTTGCCTCTGTTTTCCATCCTTGATTTCCCTGTCTGGTAGGAGCCATTCCACAGAAGCGAGGTGTCCACACTTTCTCTTTTCCATCTGTGTGGATGCCTTGTTTTCAGAGTTGGGCACTCCACACCCTGGTTGTGGATTAATTTACTCTCCCACATTTGAGGTGAAGGGAAATAGGTGGGGCAGCCCCAGAGACAAACAAGATATGGGGGTCACAGGCGCCATGCACACCTCAGTCAACAGTCAGCTCCTCCTGCCAGGCTGGAAATGGTTTTAACAGGCGGTAAAATTTCATCTTGCGGTGTCAAATTGGGGTCATTTTGGGGTTAGAGTTCTCAGTGTCCGTGAGGAGCTGTCCAGCTGTGTGGGGACTCATTAACTGCAAAGATCTGTTTCAGTAAAAACAATTCAAAGACAGTCAGAAGGCTAAAGACTCTCTACAAATCGCATTTTACAAGTGCCCCCAGAACAAATATGGTTGGTAAAACCTATTTCTTCACAATCCCAAATCAGCTACTTAGCTCTGGAGTGGGGGGTGGGAACATTGAATTAAAAAGGAGGTAAGGGGGGGGGGTTGAAGGGGGTGAATGAGAAGGAGAATTGGGCCTCTCAAATTTAAGAGTCTGTTTTTAATCACCCCTTTCTTATTGAAGCATCCCCCCTAGACTTCTGAAAAGCCCTCCTTTCTATTTTTCCTTTTCTTCTTTTGATCCCTTGTGGAATGTTACTATAGGTAACATTAAGGATTTAAAAGAATATTGTAAGCCCCCTAGTTCTGTAGTTCAACGGCACTGGCTTTCAGGAGGGGAGTTAATTTGAAGTAGCGTTTATAAACTGGAACTTTATTTTAGCTGAACTTGTTCAGGCTTCTTGAGGTAGTATTTGTGGCTGTCCTTTTTATATGCCCCCTCCCCAATTTCCAGATTCTCCGAATAGATAACTCTGAATTCATCAGAACCCTGAGGTCCTGAAGTGTTAATCTGTGTATTAAAATCACCAGATTTAAATCCCTTTTGTCTTCTTTACAACAGTTAGAACAATTGATGCTTTACCACAAGAGCAAGTAAATCCAGACTTAATCTTGTTTGTAACTTTAGTTAATGTTTTGATTTGGAATATTTTGTATTAAGGAGACTTTTATGTAAGAAAAAAAAACTGATTATGTTTGATTTGGAGAGTTTCTGTTCCTCACTTTGAAGAAAGATGACTTACTCCTTGTACTTAGGAGGGTTTTCACTGGGTCAAGGGAGAGTTCAGGGTTAAAACGTGAAATGCCAGGTTTTTTCTTTTTTGTTTTGTTTTGTTTTGTTGTTTTTTTTTTTGACAAAACAAAGTTGAAATTTAAAAGTAAAGTATCATTATGAAGGATATTTATTTTCTTGGATTACTGAACCTAGCAAGCAAAAAAAAAAAAAAAAAAAAAAAAAATCTCAAGACACACCATCCATTTGCTCTTTTTTCATACTCCATGTCTGTTCCCAGGTTTTCTATATCCATCACACTACTTTCCTTTGGATTCTAAAGGAGGGTGAGTTTTTGAAGTCCTTCTCCTTTCTCTGGGCTTCCCAGGGTGTTTGTAAATTGTGCTTCAAGGGTTCTGTTGGCCCTGCAGAAACAGCCCTGAGCCTAGTGTTATTGGGACAAAGGCATAGGGCTCTCTTTTGCCCTGTCCTGCTGGCTGACACTTGAAATTTTTAATATATATTTTACTTTGTATTTGCAATAACGTGTTTGTTCCACCACTCCACCCCCTGGAGCCATTTATTACTTTTAAAACATCTCTTCTCCTTAAACCTCTGCTCATCCTTGTGAACTGTTTTTGACCTTCCCAGCAGTATAACCGAAAAGTTGCACTAGAAAGAATTCTTCTCGTTTCCTTACCTGTTACCTTGGTTTCTGTTCTTTTAGATACAGAGGGACTCTGTCCCTACCACCACCTTATTGGTTTTTGCTTTTGTTTTGTGTTATTTATTTATTAATTTATTGCTGTTTTTACCCCTTAGTGTTCTATTATGGACTTTTCTCCCTGGAATAATACTATTAAAGCAACCTACATTAAAAAAAATAGGATGGAGTAGAATTGCTGCATTTTGCTTTTTCCTTGTCTCATTTCTTCCAATTTTAGCTGTTTCCCTGTGTCGCGGGAAGAACGAGTTTCAATAAATAGCCCTCTAGCGCTATCTGGCGGGGCTCCAAACGCGCGGAGCACTATGGCGCTGTCAGTTTCTCCTACCCGCTCCCTTCTTTCCTCTTCTTTTATCTCTTGTCTCTTCTGTTCTCTGTACCCTATTTCCATTTCCTTCTTTGCCCCTTCTGTTCCCTTTCTAGTCTTTATTACAGTTTCCAGTGCAGACAGCGGACCCGGCACTGGCCAGCACCTTACCCTTTGCAACTAGATGGCAGTCCGGCCACCCAGATCTTGCAGGCTTTCCAGTCCTGATCCAACGTGGCTCACGCCCATCTTCTCCCTCTAATGAGCACCTTATCGGTGTTAAACGTGTTGACAAGTCCCACGGTCTTCGCGGGCGGTGTTTTGAAGGCGCTTAAAACTACAATTGGGAAGTTTGCTGGAAAGAAACAAGACACGTATTCCCCGCTAGCACAGCCCAGCTAAGTTTGAGGTCTGAAGGCTGAGTGCCCTGTGTGAGTGGAAGGAAGCTTCTCTGGGACGGGACAGAACGGCAGGGGACCAAATCTTTGCCAGACGAATGTGGCTTCGGTGGAACGAGTGCGATCAGAACGGCAGGATCTAGCTTTCCAAGGGACCGCCTCAGTCTGCAGTTTGCGCCCAAGGCGCCTGCCCATTTTCTCTTCCTCAGTTAACCAGAGTTATTCCCAGCATCCCCACCAAACACATTCACAATCTGGAGAGAAGCGTCAAAGTGGGAGTAGGAAAGACCCCCCCCCCAGAAAACCCACAGAGTAGAGCCAGACAACACACCGCCACCGAGGAAGCCAGTGGTGATAAAAACGGAGTCGCACGCATCTTTCGGTAACCTATTAACACTCCGCGGTGTGAGAAGAGGTTAGAGGAGACCGAGACCAAGGTACCCGGTCAAACCTGCCAGGTGCCTCTCATCACAGGGCTACTATAATCACTCGTATTATTTATTTCTCTTCTGTCTCCCCCTTCCTCCCTCTCCCCTGCCTCCTTTCTTTCTGTTTCCCTCATCCTCCCTCTCACCCTTTCCCCCCTCCCTTCCCCTACACTCAGCCGGAGAAACCTCCAATTTTTGCTTTAAGCAAATGTCTTCCACTTACTCCTCTAATCGCCTGGACATACGAGGCCGGAGGCGAGTTATGAATGTATTTCCTAAGAGTCAGCTATTGCTTTGAAGTAGAAATGAGGCCACATCCCCTAACATACTTAGAAGATAGCCACTACAGGTGTTAGAAACTTTGCCTCTGAGTGTTCTGAACCAAAGAGTCTCAAATCTGAGCCCCTCTCTATAAAATGGCAAAATAGAATGGACAGACGAGAGCGGGGAGGATGAAGAATTTCTTCCACTCCCCACTGCTGAGAGAGGCAGGCGTAGTTTGGGTGTAATTAATTGAGGATTCTTATTAGGTCATCACTAGTCAATGTGCAAATAATTGCTGCCCATTTTTACTTAAAATTGACCAGCCTGAGTGTGATAGATCGATTCAGAGGATAAAAATGATGTATCAAAACATCAATGTCGATTATTTGAAATATTGTAGTCGAATTTTTTTATTGCTTCATCGGTTAAGTGTCTGAAAGTGCAGTGTTCAAACATATATTTATGTTGTCAATACTGTCAGAACTGTCAGTTTTACTATACCGGATTTGTACTACATTTCAAATTTGCTCATTTGCATAAAATGCCCACCCTAGGATTCCCCCCACTCCCACCCTATCTCTGGAAAATCCCTGTCAGTTTCTTTAAAGGATTCTGCAATCTTTGCCTAAGCTAAAGTGGGTACTGCTTCTTTTACTCAAATTTCCAGGACCGATTACATGTCTTTTTCACCATTTCTAACTTTGGAAGAGGCACTTCCTCCTTTTTGCCCAACTATGTCTAGCATAACCTTTTCTCCAAGACAGTATTGGAGCAACTACATTCTAGCTACAAAATACAGCACTTGGGTAGGAAAAAAAGATAAAACAGATTCTACCCGACCTTCTTGGCCACCCTCAGGTAAACCCAGACGCCACCAAGCTGGGGGCATCAGGGCCCACCATCAAATTACCTGAAAGATTGAAGTCTTCCGAGAGAAATGAATGTAGGTGTAAAAATACCTTTTCTTTCTCTTTCTTTACTTAAAAGCTGTGATGGTAGGAGAGGAAATAACACACATAAGTGATCTTCACGTTTTACCTTTAAAAGCTTTTGAACTCCATCGAAAGACACAGGTTGCAAGCAGAACTGACAGTTTTAATTCTACCCATTTTCCCGTAGCACCTCAGATCAGAGGCACTCATTTATTTTATGGGGTGGGGCATTAGAAAAGCAGATAGGGTGAATTCGATTATCTCCATCTTAAAAATCCCAGGGAAATTAAACTCTTGTATTGAAACGCAAACATTCCATTGCTCTGTACAATTAGTCTAGACTAATTGAAATTTATAAATTCACATTCTGCCTAATCTTATGCTTTTCATCCCCTCACCCCCTCTCTCCCCAGGATTCCAGCGAAGAAGTCTGGTAGGTAAGGATGTGATGTTGTTTTAGTAAGCCTAAAGCACTTTCATTATCCTTTTAATGTATTTAAATAGGTCTGTTTGGACATTCAAAGAAGCTACACATACAAAGATGGGTTTGGCTCGGTGCCGTCAATCCCAGCACTAAAAAAAGTAAAACAATCTGAGTGTCCTTATACTCGTTCTTGCCTCGAACAAATAAATAAGTAAGTAAATAAAGTGCAAGGCAAAAGAAAGTTTGCTGCTTGCATCTGTAGGTCGTTGTGCGCGCGTGTATAAACATTTTGGAGTCAGTGTTTGTGTGTTACCTCCCCGGTTCCCCAGGCAAGGTCGTGGGGAGATCACCCCCAGAGAGCCGTGTTTACTGTTTTATTTATTTATTTTTATTTATTTATTTATTTTAATCTCTGGGCTATGTATGACAAGCATTACTTGAACAAATTCATTGGCCTTCCCCAGATACTTCCAGGTTTGCCGTAATGATCTGCAGAAGAGAACTGCCACCACTTTCTCACACCCCAAGGTGATGGCGGAACTCGGAGCTAGGGGAGAGTGAATGCAATGCTTAATTGCGGAGGGGAGGGCGGGGTGCCTCCCGGGATCCGGGGCGGGGGTTGGGGAGGTAAGATACAATCCAGGAAAGATCTTTCTGGACGCCACTTGGAGAATATTTGGACAAGGTATGATTGTCTTGTACTCCCCTCCCCATCCCAATGCCTTTGGGGAGAAGTGATACCCTTGTGTAACAATTAGCTCAAACAATAAAAATAATTGGAAAATCAGTTGGAATTTCTGAGTTTTTAATTACGTTTAATTTTGCACTAAGCCGTAAAATTACGAATGCCCCTCAATTAAACACTTTCCTCTTGCAAAGCATTTAACAACAATTATTCCTTAATCAGACTGAATGTGAGTCACAAATGGTGCTTTTCCACATCAAAAGGACGTCCTTCCATGTTACCTTTTAGTCATAAGAGGATTAATTCCTGTAATTAGAGGGATAAATATGTGCATAAATATCTCTCTCACTCTCTTCTGTAAAACAACAAACAACAACAACAAAACACTTTCACTGTGTGCGAGACTTAGTGGGCTAGGGAAAGGGAAGTGTTGCTGGTGTGTTGAGTGGTTGGGTTTGGCCAGACGTCCCTTTACGTGCTCTGGCCATGGGAATCCCCCGCTGAGGGCGCGCATCTCGGAACTGGGAGAACACGCTCACTCACACTCAGGGATGCGCGTGTCAGTCCGCAGGTCCAAAGCTGGGGCCTCGAGGACCCGAGCCAGCTGAATTCTTTCAGATTGCAGTCCACATCCCACTTTGGCCGCGCAACAGGACTTAATTCTGGTCGGTGCCCGGGTCCCCTGGAGTGGAAGTCCCTGCCCTAAGCCGGAGCTCCAGTTTGACTTTTCAGGCTGCAAATAAAAATTGAGCATGACCTTTTAAAATTCCAGTGTGAATATCTCATTTACCTAATGACTTTATGTCACCTATGGAGAAGGTCAATTTCCTCTTAACCTTTCTCCCGCTGCTGCAGTAAGCATTCCTCCCTAATCAATGGTGGCTCGTATGATCAATTCCCATTTTATGATCGCTGACAAAGTCAGGCTCGGAGCGGGGGTTGAGACCGAGCTGCAGGCTCGGGCCAGGACAGGGTCTTCGGGTACGCCCAACTCCGCCCGGCGCCTCGGGGGGTTGCTCTCTCTCCACCGAGTTCAGAGGCGTAGGCAAACTTCCCTCCCCCCACCCGCCGGCGAGACTTCTGAGTTGTCACTAATCCGAACCTGAAATTCACCAGAGCCCCTTCAGTTACCGACAACGCTCCCTGCTGCTGGGCCTCCCACTAGCCCCTCCTCCAAATGCCTTCATTTCTAAGTCTAGTAGCAGGATTGCCCGACCCTAAGGAGAGAGAATGTGTTACTTTTATTTTTCGAAATTAAAATTATTTCTTACATCTTCACAGTGGACCTCTCAGCTCCTCTGGGTTAACTTCATGTAAACAAAGCAACAATAAAAGTCTAAGGGCCTAGGAATCTCTCTCTCTCTCTCTCTCTCTCTCTCTCTCTCTCTCTCTCTCTGTCACACACACACACACACACACACACACACACACACACACACACACACACTGTATACCCACTATACCAGTTTACCCTAAAGGGTATGTATTATACATTACTTATTGGGTCCTATTTAAGTTACCCTAGCTTTCCTCCAGTCTGGCGAAACAGGAGGCAAATTACTTAATGAAAATAAGTTTGCAACTCATCTTTGTGTGTTTAAGGTGATCCCTTCCCTCTTCCAGGCTGTCCTATACCAGTTGACTTTAACACATGTAGGCCTTTCTGAAATAGAGATTTCTTAACATCTACTCTCCACAGAAACCTGGAAATTCACCTTATTCCACCCCAAAGCCACTTTCATGGACTTCCAAGACCTGCAGAAGCTGGTGACTACTATCAAATGATCTGTAGAGCCTTGCCTGGCTAGGATTCAATCACAGGAAATTCACTGTTCTATGAAAAAGATGTCCTGTGGGTTTGGGCGATTCCCTTTGAGGAGCCACTTTCTCAGTTCCCTACTGACCAGCTAGTTAAAACAGAAAGAAACTTTAACTCCTTAGATTTCTGTTTGCCCTGCTCTGCCAATGGAGGCAGTCTTTGAAAAGGAATATAAATTACCCTGTATACATCTTATTACTTGTGGGCAGAGTTGTTGCAAAAATTTGAAAGTCTTTGAGGTAATCAAATGTAAATGTAACTCTGCCACTGTTTATCCACCAATGGGACCTAAGGACAAACAGAAGATAGGGTGAGTGGTCAAGGTGACACATTAGTCATCCTAGCCTTGCTCCTCAGCAGTGTGGCACTCTTGCTTCAGACCCATGATATTGAGTGGTAGGGACTCAGAGGTCCAGGAACTGACCTGGGCATAGTGCTTAGTCCCCAGTCTTACTGCTTGTTATGATCCCTACCAGGAAATATGTTTTCAGGTCTTAATGAGCTGGATTCTGGATGCAACTGGCCACAAGGGTTAGCAAAGCCCTATCTGCACTATGTAGCACTTTGTTTTTTTAGAAAATTTGTCTCCTATTTCCAGGCTTCACTGAATTACAACCTGTCTGTGGGTTAGGAAGTGCTTGTACTGGAAGTTTCCCATGACTAAGAGAACTCAGTGGAACTTTTATCTCCATTTGTCAGAGGAGCAGACAGGTAGGGGATAGGCCTCTTGACCTCAAACTATTACCAAGTCTTTCCTCTGCAGCAAATTTAATTTTCACATGAGGAGTAATTAACAACTTCTGATTACTCATTCTGAGAATTTCCTTTTCTTAAGAGTTTTCATGGAGATACTGAAGAATATGCTTGATGGTCATTTCTGGTTTCGTTGCATTTAAATATCTTGCATTCTTCCCATTTCTTCCCCAGTCTCCTTGAACATATTTAGTACAGTCTTGAGATACATTCTAATCCAATATGCCAACTGCATATCCATCTCCACCCTAATAGAGAGCAAAGCTATGAGGTAACTCCCTTTGCCATAGGATACATTCCAAGATGTCTGGTGGATGCAATGCTCTGAAGCCATGGAAAGTACTGAATGCTGTTTGGTATGCTTTTTTCTGTACACACTTACCTATGATAAAGTTGGATCTGTAAATTAAGCACTACAAGAGACTAGCAATCATAATAAAAGAGAGCAATTATAAAAATATGCTGTAGCCAAAAAGTCTTAAAATTTATGAATTGCTTAGTTCCTGACTTTCCCATTTAATGTCTTGGGACTATGGTTGAACATGAGTAATCCAAATGACAGAAAGCAAACCCTCAAATAACTAAATTAGACTACAGAAAGTCCTCCAAATAAAGAGCACCTTTGAAGAAAGTTTGCTTTGTTTTATTAATAGTAAAACTGTAGCCCCCCTTTTGACCCTACAATAGTCCTATTTGGGATTATATGTTAAAGTATGTGTCAAAAGACACGACACAGCCCTGCGACAGGAAGAATGTTCACACAAACCACTGGGTATTCAAAGGTACAAGAGGAAAACCTTGTGCCCCTTTATGGAAAGACATCTTGTTCACACATCTCCAAGGGTGAAAGAGTCTCATCACTTCTGAGGTTTTCTATTTTGTTTTTGTTGTTGTTGTTGCTTTGAATCTCAGAAGAACAAAAAGGGAACTCCAGGGATTGAGGAGACTCAGAATGTGACCTGAAGATAGGTCCTGGGTCTGTCCGAAACTGACTATATACTCTTCAGGCACCCAAGCTCTTTTCTTTAAATTGAGGTGTAATACTTGTCCACCTTTATGGGATTCAGTACCATGATTTAATATGTATCTATAACATGTGACGGTCAAACAGGACAAAAATCACTTCCAGGTCATCAAATATTAATAATTTTTGTATGTTAAAGCTTTCATGCTCTTCTAGCTGTTTTGAAATGTGTCACAGATTGTTGCAACCATGGTTACCCTGCTGTGCTATAGACAGCTAGAATGAATTCCATCTATCTAACTATTCTTTGGTTTCCTTTAATTTCTTTTTGTCACTTCTTTCTCTGTTCTTCCTACTTTCTAGAGATTATTATTTTACTACATTCTTTGATGAGATAAGCTTTTTGTTTCCACATCATGTATTTATTAGTCTGTATCTGGCGTATTTCACTTAACATAATGACTTCCATTTCTATATATGTTGTTACAAATAACAAAATTGCATTTTTTCTATTGGTAGAATAATGTTCACACACACATGCATGGATGCACGCACGCACGCACACACACACACACACACACACACACACACACACACACACAGCACTTCATTGTGTCTCATACTTTCTTCACCCATCAATCTATCAATGTTCATCTTGGTTGGTTTGATAGACCATTAATGTTTTCACTCTCCAAATGGCCTGGATAGCATCTTACAGCACTATGAAAGCCAGCCAAAGTAAAAAAGTGTTTTGGTCATTTTAAAACTGATTTTGTTATACCCTGCAACCAAAATAATAGTGGTCTTCAGCAATACAGTTTAGTTCTGATGGGTAATATTCTACTTTGTTTTGGAGACTTCTGTGATTTCCCTGACCAATAACTCATAGGGAGGTATACCATGCCTAACACTGAGACTCACATTTGATAACTCATGTTTTCTGGGAGCAACTTTGTCCACCAAGAACATTTGTTATTGTTTTGTCCTTTTGATGACAGCCATTCTTACCTGAATGTTGTATCTCACTATAATTTTACTTACATTTCTTTGAAGATTAGTGATTATTTAGCATTTTTTCTTATGTTTGGCCATGTAATATGCCATATTTTGAGAAATGTATATTCATATCTTTGGCTCAACTCTAAGTTTGTCATCTATCTATCTATATTTCTTTCTTTCTATCTATTTGTTTGTTTATTTAAGATATGGTTTCTCTACATTGCCTGAGCTGTTCTGAAACCCACTATATAGACCAGACTGGCCTCTAACTCCTAGAGATCTGCCTGCCTCTGACTTCCAAGTGCTGGGACTAAGGGCATGTGCTACCACACCATGTTTAGTTTATTTATTTTAAATAATATTTTTCTTTATGTGAGTGAGTGTTTTGTCTGCATGTCCATGTACTACTTGCATGCCTAATATTCCCTGATGACAGAAGAGGCAGTCAGAGTCACCTAGAACTAGAGTTACAGATGGTTGCGATCAGTTATGTGGGTGCTGGGAATTTTTTCTGAGTCCTCTAAATGAGTAGTCAGTGTTAACTACTGAGTCATCTCTCCAGCCCATGTTGTTGTTTCAAGCTACATTTTTAAAGTTACTTAGTTGTATACTAATCCCTTGCTGGATAAGTAACTTGCAACTATGTCCCCTTCATTCTGCAGGTTGTTGCCTTCTCTGTGCAAAAACTTCTCAGATCAGCACAATCCTGTTTGCCTTTTTTATATCTGTTTCATGCCACTATTCTAATGCTTTGAGCATCAATAACCTTAAGGAAGAAACTGTGACAGCATTTGATATAGATGGTCACCTTCTGTTGACTCCTCAGTACCCACTCTTTTTCCTTCTTGTTTTTATGAACCTAGAGGTTGGTATGGACAGGTTCAGAAATCTACAGTAGACATGCTTTCCTGTTTAGTATGTCCAGAATGGGTCAAGTTCAGTTTGGGTGTTGATTCCTAGGGTCCCAGTGGGCTGGTTGCATATTAACCCTCTTCTCACAACACTCTTTCTGGTTCAGGTGACCATGTTATTCTCTGTCTTTGGGGCACCATACTTCCCCCTTGTGGCTTACTTAATACTCTGCTCACACCTTTTAACTCTAGTTCTTTTCTTTATTAAGTTCTCAAATTACCCAGTTTGATGTGCTCCATCTGTTTACTACTAGCCTCTGACTGGTACACATGATGTGTTCAGAGGACCAAAATTAGAGGAGTGAAAGCATATTAAGCATATTCCTCAGTCCTTTGCATTTAGCAGAAGTTAAATAAAAAAGATATTAAGTTATTTTTTACAATTATTACTTGGTACAACTTCCTTATTTTATATGTGAGGAAATTAAGCCCCAGGGCAGGTAATTAATGCATTCTAGGCCTAATTATCTCAGAGCAGTAACAACTCAGGGACCAAGTCCCTGGACTGTGGATCCAAGCTCACTACTCCTTTTGTAATGTCTTGTTGAGTAAGACATGGGGGACAGTGTGTGTGTGTGTGTGTGTGTGTGTGTGTGTGTGTGTGTGTGTGTGTGTGTGTAGAGTCCTTTCTCTATAGGTGCAGGGAAACGATTTGATGAGCTGCGGTCATAGGCACATGAGGTAATATGCACCTTTCAGCTACCACTACCTTTGTGTCTATTAAATTATTGCTGAAATAAAGTATGTCTTGGCAATTTAGAATCCAGTGATTTCACAATGAATAGAACAGGTATGTAACAGGGCGTGAGATGCATGCTTGACAGGTTAAAAACAAATTTATGAGCACAAATTGGAAGTTTTACCAGAGGGCATAATAATGCTTTCCAGACATAGAAGATTCGGCAGCATTAATTTTCAAAAAAAGGCTGATTTGGGGATTAGCAGCCTGGATTGCATTGGAACTTCATAATGCTTTAGACTATGCTGATGTGCTATGAACTCCTCTAGGAACAGAGTACCAAATCCTTGCCCACAGACACTGGGCAATTTGACTACACTAATAAGGTGATGGAAATTGTTTACTCATTCATTCCTATTTTAATTCAATCATTCAGAAAATACTGAGTTTCAATGTTCCTCAAAAACACAGGTGTTGACATATGAGGAATGATTAAATACATTTCTGGATTCAATAAGCTTATAAAGGGAAATAGAGGTCAATGTATAAACAGACTTTGGAAAGAAACAAAGTAGAAACACTGAGGCTGCTATGGGAACATTGAAGAGGCTGCCTAGGGTAGGGGAAAGTGGAGGAGACTTCCAGGGAAAGTCTAAACGAAGAGCAGTACCTCTCCACCCAACTGCAATTTACTCTTCTAAATCCTTCCAAACTACCAATGAAAGCAATTTATTAATATTTAACATTTTACTAACCTAAGTATTAGTAATAAAATAAAACATGTAATAGTGGATTTTTATTTTACTATAGTAGGTTGGATGGGGTATATGTGGAACTGAGAAAAATTTAAATAATGTTTCCCTTGGTGACTAGAGTGTATAATAGGAAAACTGGGCTAAATTTAAAAGGTGATATTATACACAGACTCTGTGGAAAATGTCATCTTACAAAAAGATTGCATTAATGTACTATACCAATTAGGTCTTGTTTATAGGATAAATCGGGCTAGGCTCCACAGAGATGTAAGGATACAGCTTTAAAAATGAAATGGGACCTGTGCCTGGAGAAGAATTACAAAGCAGGATTGTTTATTTCTGAACCCAGGATGTATTAACACACAATTGGACACACAAATAAAGACTACAAACCTAAACCAGTTATTTCTGCATACCCATCACAAACCTGGCCATTTCTATCTCAATTGTGATTGATGCTTAAGTATTCTTCAGTTTACCTTTATGATGCTACCAGACGAGAGTGTCTTTCCACCCCATAACCTTGGTTGCATAACCTTGGTTGGTCCTCATTTCTGCTGCTTTTGTCCACTGGCCTTAATTGTCTCAACTTGCTTCTCTATTTTTCTCCCACCCCATACCTAAAAAGCCATTATCCAGTCACATTAAGTATGCATGCATGTCTGAATGTATTATGCATGTAGTTTTTTTGTTTTGTTTTTTCTTTTCTGTTTTATTCACAATTATCTCTACAACCGGAACTTAAAATACATTTTAATGTCTCAAATGTATAGTTTGGATTTTTTTCCTTTCTCCTAATTTATCATGTATGTCATCGCCTTCTAGTACAACTCACTATTCTTTCATCATTGTGACTTTTACTGTGTCTTTTTTCTTTTGATTAGTTTCTGACAGCTCATGAGACATATGTTGCTTTGCATGAAGCATGAAGAAGTATATCTTTTACTGTATATACTTATGTTTTCTCTTACATTAAAAAGTTAAAACTGTATTTGCTTTTGTGTGTATATGTGTGTTGGGTGGCGGAGGACATGCCACTGCACCTGTGCTGACTGAAACCAGAGTACAACCCGGCTGAAGTCAAGTGTTTACCTTAAGTTAGGTAGGTCCTGGGGATTAAACTCAGTTCCTCAAGCTTGGTGGCAAGTATCTTTACCAGCTGAGCCATCTCACCAACCCCTCTCCATCTCACCATCATCTTCATCATCTGATCCTCTTTGTCACAACATTACAATTTTTTTGTTACTTTATTTTTTTAAAGATTTATTTATTTTATGTGTGTGAATGTTTTGCTTGCACGCATGTCTGTATACCACATGCATGTCTGGTGCCCACGGAAAACAGAAGAGTGCATTAGATCCCCTGGAACTGGAGTTACAGAAGGTTATGAGTGGCCAAGTAGGTGCTAGGAACTGAACCCAGGTCCTCTCCAAGAACAACTGCTCACTGGTCTCCAGCCCCTGTGATGTCACTGTTTTAAATGCCAGTCAATGATGTTTGCATGTTGCTGGGGAGCTTTTGGGTGAGATAATGCAATTCCACCTTTCCTCTACTCTTTATTTTCTGCCTCACAGTGTAGTTCTGTTGTATACTCATGCCTTGATGTACTATGGCTTTGCCATAGGTTCAAAGTAACAGAGCTGTCCAGTTTGGGAGCAAAACTAGAAGTGCGCCATCCCTCTTATATATTGTCTCAGATAATTTGTTGCAGTAATGGAAAGCTAACAAGGCAATAAATATGTGAATATAGTTCATATAGATAACATATTTCATATACTTTTATTTTTGTTTAAACTCTTGTAATGACCATATTTTGTTTTTTCTTCAAAATTAGGATTAATTTCCCAGAATTAAAAAACAAACAAACAAACAAACAAAGGGTAGGCTGAAGGCTACACACATTTATGTCAGCATCCCCAAGGTTTTTTGACTTTTTGAGAGTCTTTACCTTAAGCTTCAGTCATTTTCTGTGTTTTTGGCTGGAGAGTTCAGAGTTTGTAGGAAGTGTTTCTGAGCTCACACACTTCACCTTTGCTGCCCTGAACTGCAGTCACCCTCTGGAGGCTGCTCATTTTATAGGGAAAGTCATTGCTTTGAGGGTGTCCCTCTCTTCTCTCGCTTTTTCTTTCTCTTTCTGTCTTTTCTCTTTCCTCCTTTCTCTGCAAGCTACTCAGGACCCTCCAACTCTTCTCTTGTTCTCACTTTTCTACTTCCCACCTCACCTAGACCAAGGTTTTCCGGTGTGAGTTTTCTCACTATTCTTTGCTCCACAGCTTTTGTAATTCCTTGCCCCTTAACCACGGTGTTACTATTTCACGTGCCCACTGAATATTCTTCTACTTCTGTTTTTAATGATGCATTTGCCACAGAGAAAAATCTGTAGACATTAAAGGAGTATTTGTGAACTAGCTACCCAATGTAAAGAGAGAGGTATTACCCACAGCCACATGCTTTTTTGTTTTTCATCTCCTGTTTCTCCTCCTGGAGTAAGTAATATCTCTCCTAGTCAATTGTTGGTCAGTGTGCATAATATAAATGATCTAAGTTATGTATAGTATATGTTACATGTTATTAATCTATTACATGTGAACATACAAAGAGTCACATATAGATTCAACCAATCTCTGATGGAAAATGTATTTTAGAGATTTGTTTTAGTGTAACTTATGGATACATGCGTGCACGTGTGTGTGCGCGCGCGCGTGTGTGTGTGTGTACATGTACAGGGTTGTATAGTGTATGCTGGTGCCAATGGAGGCCACAAAAGAGTGTTGGATCCCATGGAGTTGGAATTATAGGTAATTGTGAGCTACCTGACATGGGTATTTGGAACTGAACTTTCCTCTTTTACAAAAGCAACAAGGATCTTAACTGTCGTCCTGAGAATGAAAAAAATTTTTTAAAACATTGTATCAAAACTGAATACATATAGTCTTTCTCCCTAAATAATAGAGTATAACGAGTATCTACAAAGCATTTACATTGTGTTAGACTTTATAAGCAATCTAGAGCTGACTTAAAACCTGGGAGGCATCTGAGATGCTGCAGCTGGTGGATCCCAAGGTGGAAGCTGGCCTAGGGTACAAAGCAAGTTTGAAGTTAACCTGAATTGTGTGACAATACCTTTCCTCAAAGGGAAAAATACACATAAGGATGTGTAAAGGTTTTATAAAAATATTGAAGCATGCCTAAAAATATTTTAAATTACATATATACATTTATTTTTTTTTTAATTTGTTTAGGTCAGAGGAAAACTTGTGGGAGTCTATTCTCTCTTTCTACCATGTGGGTCCTGGGGATCAAACTCAGGCCTTCAGATTTGACAGAAAGCACATTAACTGCTGAGCCATCTTGCTAGCCCTGTAGCATGTTCTCCAGAAGACTTGAGCACCTGTGATTTTAACATCCAAGGGATCTTGAGGCAACTAATTTTCTCTGAATGCTGACAAGGATTGTATTTGTATTATATTATATTCCTAAATCATATATTGCTTTTTTGCTTTTATTTTTAAAGCACATCTCATTCAGATTAACCTTCCTAGATTTTTTTTTTTCATTCAGGATTGCATTTTGAAGATTAAATTTGTACATAGATGTAATTAATTATTCAGTTTCTTCTCGGCATTTCATTGTGTAAAAGTAATTTATTTATCTTTCCCTCTTTGGACTGTTGCCATTTTGTTATTGACACTATCATAAAGAGTTCTGTTGTAAGCATTCTGGTACATATCTCTTGAAGTTCATGTGCAAAGACTTTCATACATTTAGGGTATAAACCCAGCTTTACACTGTCTGATTCTGGATATTCAAATATGCCCTTTGCAAGATAAAGTAAATGGCTTCCCAGATGACTGTACTAATTTTCTTCTTACCGATAACACATATGCCATATATATAATCACATGTAACATAATCACATAATATAATATATGCTATATAATATATGCTCACATCTTCCTCTTTAACACTTGGTTCTTCTCTTCCTTCAGCAACATCTGTGGTCCCTCCTTTTTAGTTTTCCCAGGGAGAGAGGAGCTCATGGTGGCTTTTAACACTCATTTTCTAAGCCACAAATACTTTCTTGAGGCTCATCTTCGCTCCCCTGTAAGAGGTGTGTTTGTGCATTTTCCCACCTTCTCACTGAGGTTCCCTTTTGTTATCAGTTTTATAAATCCCATGTCAAAAACCACTTTATGGTTCTTCTTCTTCTTCTTCTTCTTTTTTCAATTTGAAAAGTACTTTGGTGAATGTAACCTGTAAGTTTTACTTTACTACAGATTAATATATCTATATATTCTCTTAAAGCTTATGTTGTTCTGTCTTATGTAAAAGATTTGCTTTGTCTTCTGAGACAATTTCAGTCCCTTCCTTCCTTCCTTCCTTCTTTCTTCCTTATGACTTTTATTTCTCCACCCCTTCCCTCAACCCCCACCCCCTCTTTTTTTTTTTTTTTTTAAATTGTCTTATCTAAGACCAGATCTCCAGGACAGGTCTGAAGAGAGGCATTCCTACATAGAACACATTATTATCTCATTCATTCCTCCCTTTTCTCCATTACAAATACTATTTACTATAGCTCACTGATAAGTATCTTAATCAGACTGAGGGATTTCACCACCACTTTGTGTCTAATTTACTGAGATCTGAATGTTTTGAATGAATGTTTTGTCTGCTTGCTTTTCTTTATGTAGAAAGTTATTTTTCTTCTACTCTCATTATGTGATATTTCACTTACAGGGTTTTTTAAAAATATTAGACTGCACCTGGGATGCATCTATGATTATGGTACTGTACTGCACAACTACACTTGCTTAATATTATTTGGATTCTGAGTTTTGAATTTATGCTGCTGTAAGAGAAGAGTTAGTCATTTTTCCTTTCTTTTTTCTTTAGCATTTTTAAAAATCATCACCTTTGCCTAATTTTGGTCAAATGATTTTGTTATCCTCACACAAAGAATTACATAAAGAAGATTTCTTTCCAGTTTATTCTCAGACCAGAGTATCTGATTAAAAATGATTGGTTTCTTTAAATAAAACATGATTGTGTTCATTTCCAAAATAATACTTAGATACTTTTAAGGAGAGATCTTTTTTCTTTATTTCTTTTTTTGAGATATGGTTTTTCTGTGTAACATCTCTGACTATTCTCGAACTCACTCTGCAGACCAGGCTGCCCTTGAACTCACAGGAATCTGTCCACCTCTGCCTCTTCAGTGTTGAGGTTAAAGATGTGTGCCACTACTGTCTGGCCAAAGAAAGAGTCTTAATCACTCTTTTAATTTTCTTTAGAATTATTAACTAACAATGCACATCTACTTTTCTTTCTTAGTCACATTCTATCACATAAGTTATTTTTACATGAATTTCTTCCTTTCTTATTTTTAACTCTTTTCATACAGAAACATGTTAGTCTACTAATACCATATTTTAAATGTATGCTGTTTATATACACACTCCCCTTTTCACCCTGACTTTTTATGGCTAGTAGGATTCTGTTTATAAGTAAAAAAGCAAAGCCAAAATCAAGCCAAACCATAAAGCTGAGCCATATGGGATGGCTAATTAATTTCTCATGGAGATAAACTAAGCATCAACAATTTACCCCAATCATTAAATTTTGTAATACATTCATTCATTCATGCAAATTCCAAGACCTACTATACCTGAGAAGTGGGTGATGAAAAGAAAATGGTGGTGTCCTGGGGGTCAGATGACTTGCTTCTTGTGGTATGACCCTAGGCAAGGCTCTGGAATTATCTGTGGCTGGCCCCTTAGATAATATCAAGGAATGTCTCCAGACCTATGAGTCTATGTATTTCAGACAATAGAGAACTTAACTACCTGGTCTCTCCTTTACTGACTGTTCAAAGGCATCCTGTCTCTGTAATTCTGAGAGCTCTGGATAACATTAAATCATGAATAGCTTGGGGCTCCCAGGGTAGAGAAAATGCAAAATGATTCAGCTCTATGGAAAAAGCTCATTGTTGTACTTTAGTTGAGTGTTTCTTATTTTGATCACCCAACCCATTCTCCAGGTTTCTAAAATCTAAGGCAATATTGAGTTGATCCTATTCTATCAGTGAAAGATTATATTTGAGGACCTTTATCATATTTTAAAGTATACATAGTTGGTTACTTTCCTCAGCTGGATACAGGAACAGGAAACCCTAAGATAACAACAACTAAAAACTCACTTCATTGGTTATTGAGTAGTGTCTGTCTACTTTGCATTTGTGATTTCAAGAAGAAAATTTGTGGTACATGATAAATGTTAAGGGCCCAAGTCCAGCATCAAACAGGTGACTATGAATTTACCCTTTGTTTTGAATTTCACCTCTACAAAGACAGGTAGTTCTGTGAGCTCTTAGGGGAGGACACAGGAATATTGAAGCTTTTGTTCTGAATATCATATTCTATTTTCAGAAAGATGTGTGTGTAGTGGAGACATGGTTGGGGAGATGCTCCAAGAAGAAACTGAAAGACACACTCACTGAGTGTTTACACATGCATGGAAACTCGGGCTCTGGACACTCTTCAGCTGGCCTCCCTAAACACCATTTAAAATGTTTATAGGCTTCAAGAAATAGAAAACCCTGACTTGTTTAAACCATACACACACACACACACTCACACACACACACACACACACACACACACACACACAGAGTTATTCATTGGCAAGAGCTGAGGCAGGTGCAGTCTCCTTTCTGTCCCTTCTCTTGACATTGATCTCTTCCATGTATCAGCTTTATTCTTGGGCTGGAAGGCAGATGGCTACAACAGTTCTGAGGCTTCCACTTTCCTGTAGTCACACTGGGAGAAAGTGTTCCTCTTCCTCTGGATGCTGCAGTGGGATGCTATTGTTACAGACAGAGGTGGGGGGAAAGACAGACAGACAGACAGATAGACAGATAGACACACACACACACACACACACACACGCATACACACTTACACACTGAGAAAGAAATAGAGATGGAAAGATAGATGTGATAGAGTTAAGAGGGACAGGGACAGAGAGAGAGATGGAGAGATGGAGATAGGGAAAGGGTGAGAGAGATGGGTAGAAAAATAGATGATAAATGATAGAGTGAGAGATATAGAGACAGAGAGAATGGGAGAGATATAGGGACACACACACACACACACACACACACACACACACACACACACACACACCACACTCAGTGCTCCAGCAAACTCCCCCCACAGCTCCTTCCACTGACTTTGTGGAAGACTTCAGAGGAGTTCCAAGGGGAACTTGGGGAGGTCCTAGCCCGGGAGTAGGGTGTAGGCTTTAATTGTATTTTAGATGGAGAGTCAAGGCATGGGATAGATTTCGAGAGGACAGACTTTGCTCATCCTAAGATACAATTAACTAGAGACTAGGCACAATTTCTGGTAAAAATTAAACTATAGGGACAACTGTTCTGTGGTGATCTTGGGCCAGGTGCCAGTCAGTATGCTAAATCCTGCATTTGAATAATCCCAGTTGATTTTCATAACAATGTTAGGTAGGTTCCTGGTCCCCAGACCCTGAGGCTCAGCCTTTCCAAGGGAGAGCCTCGCTCAGATTTACACAGCAAGTTAGTCATCAGTATCCTAAGACTAGGGAGCATACTGGTAGAATCTCTGTCTTTAGGAGTTTTCTACCTCCCAGGAAGAAATGTTCACATTTATAGATAGGAAATAAGGGTGCATTAAGTCTCAGGTGCAACTACAGTAGACTTTAAGGTGGCTTAAGGTAACAGGATGGATCTATGATGCTTGGTTTTCAAAGTAGAGGGAGTAATACTGTTACTAACAATCATACAGAAAGTCAAGAAAACATCATGAACACTTTTAGACAAAGGACATTCATATAAATGGGATTAATATATCACAACAGCAGAATATTTCCTTGTAATAAAACAAAAATGAGGGTCTGAGAGATAATCGGCAGCTCAGAGCACATGCTACTCTTGCCAAGGACTTGAGTTTAGTTCCCAGCACCCACATCAGACTCCCTACCTACCTAAAACTCCTGCTCCAAGGAGCGCATGCAATTGTTTGGCCTCTGCCAGCACCTGTACACTGAGGATTAAAAATAAAGTAAATCTTAAAATGATTACAGAAAAGATTAGCAACTTTTGGAATAATGAAATTTTACCTAGGAAATAGTTATAAATGTGTCGTTTGTAAGGATTCAGGCATTATGCTGGCCTGCCCCTGTCACCTGGCAGAATGTACTCAGGCAGTACCCTGGTCAGCCAGGTGCAAAGGACACATTTAAAAGAAAGACCTCTTCCTACTTAAGCTCTCTTTCCCAGCTCCTCTCTTTCCTGCTGCCCTGGGGCAGACAGGACTTTTCCTGTCTCCCTTTTCTCTTCTGTCCTCTCTCTTTACCTCTTTTTTTCTTCCCTCTCCCTCCACTTTCTACTAAAACTTCTCACTTAAGCTCTGTCTGCCTGGCATGTTTGCCCCCCACCCCTTGGTCTACCTGCCATGGAATTCAACCAGGTCCCTCACGCAAAGCTTCCCTTGTGCTTTATCCTAACATTGTTGAACTGAGGTTTGTGAATATCTACAACGAAACTGTGCAGTGCAAGTCAAAAGGAAACTCATCACTTCTTTACAGGTTAAACACGAGAGCTGGAGAGATGACTCAGTGAGGGAAGCACTTGCTTTGAAAGCACCAAGACCTGAGTTCAGATCCCCACAGCCCAGATAAAGCCTGACACACTATTACTTCTGTAACGCCAGTGTTCCTAGGGCAACAAGACAGGTGGGAATGGGGCAATTCCCAGCAACTTTTTGGCCAGCTAGCCTCATGCAGCACCAGTGACACAGCCAGAGACCCTTTCTCTCAAAAATCTGCAAGAAGAGGACTGACACCTGAGGTTGTTCTCTGACCACACACACACACACACACACACACACACACACACACACACACACACACAGAGCTATTGCATTGTAAACCTATTAGCTTTGTATTTTAGCTACTGGCATAAAAGAGATTCGTACATTTATTTATATATGTATGTATATATGTATGTATGTATGTATGTATGTATGTATGTATGTATTTTGGCAGTGCAGCATATTTAGTTGCTTGGATTTTCTTAGAAACCTCAACTGGGTCCAGAAAGAGATCTTCTCTACTCCAATTATTTTTTCATACAACACTTTCAATTTGTCCTCAAACAGGTTTTGCAAGAACAAGCTGCTTGTTCCTTAGGCAGGTGGCTGGCTCCCTGTGCTGCAGTTGAGGAGCTTCAATCATCACTGACAAACCTGCAATCCACAAAGTCCTGGGTGTCTCCTCCAGCTATCACTGTCTGAAGCTTTTCAAAGGGTTTTGTAGTCCTCTTAGGTTGCTTTTTGTGCATTCCACAATGTAAATGGAAAAGTTCATCCACACTGACATGAAGAGCTCCATTCTGCTTGAACTGTTTGTTTTTTCACCAGAAATAATCCTTCCTTTCTTTTGTTTAATGCTCAGGCTCATGTACAAATTCTTGGACTCTTTCTTACAGATGCATAGTCCAGCAAAACTGAAGCCCTTCCCCCTGAAATTGACAACAGCCAACAAGTGTGTGCTATTTTTAAAACCAAAGACAGGTTGTTGGAAAGAATGAACTTTCTAAGTGGCAGTGTAGAGACAGTAGGCCGGGACTAAGAAGAGTCACTCATCAACCACTTCTGCTGTTTTTAGGTAGACTTACTCTGCTTTTAAAAATTGTATTATTTCAGTAAAATAATCTACAAATAAATACAAAACAAAAGGGCAAGTGTAGGGACATATTGAAAGGAAGCATGCATACCAAAAAGGTAAGTGCAAATTGGATTTGAATATTCATGAGTCACAAATCATTGACAGTTTGAAATAATGCAAAACAGCTTTATAAATGAGGTTAAGGCAAGGGACATCAAAGAAATGCATCATTAAATCAATAGAAGTTTGTGTATGTACTTGTAAATTGTGGTTACAGTGTCTGTGACATGGGAGAGAAAAATACTATGTATCTGATGAAGAGGGACGACACATAAATATTCCCTCTGCATGTTATATTTTTGCAATTCATCATGTGCTTGGAACCAAGCCAGGTAGAAAGTGGTTGGACATTGTACTTCCTGCTCAAGAGTTTCTTTGTGTAAAAAGTGAATTTCAGACCTCTGCCTGGACAGTCTTTATTTGCCCTGCTAAAAAGAATTAAACATACAACCATTCACACAGTTGATTCCTAAAGCAGAGGTTACATGTAGCATATGTAACTTTGGAGAAAGTTCCCACCAGACAGCACTGGATCTTAGAGAATGCTCTAATGCTTACAAGGGCACAGAGGGGGAAAAACATTGAGAAAAGTTTGTAAGAATCTCTAGGTAACAAAGCAAGAGCATTTGCTAACAATGAGAAAGAATATGATAAAATTATTGAAGATGCAAAATGTTGGCAAGCCAGTAGTTCTACTGGAAATATTTTGTTTTGTTCAGCAGTAACAAGTCACTTGTAGGACTCTGGCAGTGGCTATAGGGATCACTTAGTTTGTGACTGGAGTCATATTTGAGACAGTAGGACTTACAAACCAAAGCCATTTTAGGGCTTGTGTTAACACAGGGATACTTCTAAGTTTAGCAATTTCCCTTAGACACTTACTTAGGGTGATCTGTAAGTTATGAAGCATTTCTCTAAGATGCTGCTTAGTAAATCTCTCTCTCATATTCCGTCTCTGGTTCTTGGATGATGGCTGAAGTGGGTGACACAACATGAAAATCAGGGTGCACATGGTACTAATTTGGAAGAAGCTGAAGAAAGTGGTCAGTTTAGAAAATTCTTCTCTTTTTGCTGGGCCATCCTTTAAGGCAAACATTCAAATTCAGGATCTATAATCCAACTGAGACATGAATCATGAGAAAGAGATGTCTGCACTTCTCCAGTTCACTGCCATGTAGAGAAAGAAGCTAACATGATTTGTGTGTTAACCATAATCAAAGAGAGACACAAGGAAACAATTCAAACAATGACTTGGTAATTATTAATGAATGATTTTTTTTTTCTTTTTTGAGACCAGGCAAGGTTTCATGTATACTTAGACTGGACTCAAATGAATTATGTTGGGGCTATGGGGGTGATTCAGTGGGTAATAGTGCTTTTATGTAACCATGAGGACCTAAGTTCACATCCTAGCACCATGGCTGTGTGTACCTGTAACCTCAACATTGGGAGACTGAGATACACGGATCTCAAATCTCAGGAAGCTTTCTGGCTAGCTAGCCTAGTCAAAATGGACCTTGTGGTTCATTGAGAGACCATTAAAGATATAAAGCAGAAGGTAATAGAGGTAGAAAGACAAGACACCTTGTGTTCTTCTTTGGGGTGTCCTTCCGGCCTCCACATGCTTACAGGCATACCCACATACCCATATCCCATACATACACATGCCAAAACAGAAATTAAGCAACAAGTGAAAAAGCAATTAATTAGCTTTCAAAATGTCACCATGTATCCAAGGATGTTCTTGAACAACTAGTCTTCATGTCTCTACCTTTCAAGTGCTAGGATTATAGTCTAGCCCCAACATATCGGGCTCATTCAGTCCTGGGGACTGAACTTTGGGCATCCCACATACTAAGCAAGCACTCTATCATCCATGCACATCCCTACCCCTTTTTAATATCAACCAAGTTTCTCTGTGTAACAGCCCTGGCTATCCAACTTAATTTTCATTAAGTCATAGGCCCAAATGTAGGGAGCCGTCCCTGCATTCTCCATTACAAGATGGCGCCTGCATCCGGCAGGCACCGAATGGTAAACAAGCTAGTGCGCAGGCGCTGGGTAACTTTCCATCCCTTGGGCTCTGCCTCTCCCGTGGCGTCATATGGGCTGATGGGCTGCAGCCAATCAGGAGGTGACACGTCCAAGGCGAAGGTTGTAAACCTATATAAGGGTTGGGTTTTGGATGTTTGGCGTCTCCGCTCTGTAAACTTATGCTCTCCCTCTCAAGATGCATTAAAGCTTTACTGCAGAAGGATCCTGAGTGTGCCGCGTCGTTCTTGCTGGCGAGACGGTAGCGTGGGACACCCAAACTCCTTTGACAACAGTGATCTAGGATACCTGTACAATTGGTAATTTTCAAATAAGTGTTTTTTTTTGTGTGTGTGTGTATGTGTGTTTGTGTGTATGTGTGTTTGTGTGTTTAAATTGCTTAACATCCAAGATAATACACAATATTTTGTGCTGATCAAGGAATCCAAATATTGTCTTCCTCATAGGATATTAGATGAGAAGAAATTCTTTTTCATTTTTTCTGCCATTCCATTATTTTATTGTTTGTTTTTGGCTGTGTTGTGGATTGGACCCAGGGTCTTGTGCACACCAGGCAAGTGCTCCAGTCCTGAGATGCACCCTTAGATTTTCTTCATTTTTATTGTGCGATTGATTTTGGCCATGTAGTCTAGGCTGGTCTTAAACTCCCCCGCCTCCTCTTTCAAGAGCTGTGCTTATAAGGCGAGTACAGCATCTAAGTGATTCTTTTTAAAATGGGAGAGACTCTCCCCCGGGCTTCTGTCTCTGCAGCCGTGTGTCTGGTCAGCTGATGCTAGCTAGCACTGAGAAAGTCTTTGGAGCACTCCTCCTTGTCAGAACTTAGAGGATCTAAGCGCTGTCAACTCTGGTAATTCAATATCAAAATGAATGAAAGTCAGAATAGAATAAAACACTTAGCATTGATTCTGAATTATTTAACAATAAATTACTGAATTCTAATAAAGTCTTCTCTTATCATAAAAAAGAAACAGTCTCTATTCTAAATGTCACCTTGTGAGACCCTTGGACCTCATGCTCATTTTGCTATGCAAATAGAATTAATTTTATCTTGAAAGAACAGAGGAATGACAGTTAAGGCACTTCCATTTACTATTCTGCCACTAACTCCAATGATGAACTTTGCACAAGGTACTTCAAGTTCTTTGGATCTTTATTTTCCCAACTACAAAAGAGGAAGTTTGTTTACAGACTGGGGTTTTTGAACTGTGGCTCAATCCTTGGAGCTGCAAGGAACCAGTAGGCCTGTGTGTGTAAAAGTTTCTAATAGTTTGTTAATTCTGATGTGCACATCTACCTTGTCCCACAATTATTCTATTTAATATTGAAGTGGTCATCACATACTTGGCTCCTCCTTGTAGGTTGAGGTTGTGAAAAGAATTCCTAAAATGTTATTAAAAAATGGTCTAGAAGAGAGAATATGGAAATCAAGCAAATATTAGTAAGTTTAAAAAACAAACAAACAAACCATGTCCACAAAATTATTTGGCATGAGGTATACCCTTCTGAGTCACACTTGTTCTTTTCCTCTGCCTTGGTCAACACAATTTTTATTACCATTTTGTTGTAGTTTAACTGAGGGATGACCTTGAATTATACTAAACAATGTATCACCTACATGGCTTTAATGGTCTTTCCCTCACCATTTCCTGGCCAATAGTTCCTTCTCTTACAAGGCATACTTCAGGGAAGCTAGAGTGGTCCACATTCGATTCCAACTTCATTTTTCAAAGATAAACAGGTCTCTGTGGTTTCAGGGCATTCTGTTTGAACCTTTCTGATTCCCCATGCCACTGTATTAGTATTAAGTGGTATTTGAGCAACTGTCTACCTCTTGGAAGGCTCTTAATTATTTGAGTTGTTGATCTAGTACAATTGCTAGGATTTTTAGACACAAAAGGTAAATGTTCTTTGAGAAAAAAATAGTAAATTTATAATAAATTATCTAAACAAACAACACTTGAGTGATTTTCTTTGCTTAGCATGAGTAAGGCTCTCAGGTTGATCATACATTATTTACAAAAAGGAAGAGATAGTTTTCCATCAATATCTTGATGAAAAAAAACGGCAAGGTCCATCTCTTTTTACTACATATATTCAAACATTCAGTGTGACAACTACCAGGCTGATTCTATATGGGAGGGGTTGTGAGGCATGGACCTCGTGGAAAGGTTGAGGTGTTAAGACCTCTGCCCTTCATAACTAACACATGAAGCAGTGGATGTTTGATGCTGTTCTATAAGCATGGCCAAAGCACATTGGGTGCTCTTGGTTTGGCATGGATTAAAGATTTACCTGATTCAAGATTTACCCATGTCACTAGAACTTCAGTTTGGGAGACCAGTAGGATTTCAGCTGGTAAAGATATAGGTATGGAAGGGGCAAGACAGTGTGAGAAAATGGTCATATGTTAGATTCAGAAATGGTATCCACTTCCCAGTAGTTGCAGAGAAGCTGGAAAAACCACAGAAGACTTGTTAAAGTGCCTTAAATTATTTTTCTCCCTTCCTTCCTTCCTTCCTCTTTTTTTTTTTTTTTTGAAACAGGGTTTCTCTGTGTAAGACTGGCTGTCATGGAACTCAATTTTGTAGATCAGGTTAAATTGTATCAGAGATCCATCAACCTCTGCCTCCTGAGTGCTGGGATTAAAGGTGTGTACCACCACCACCACCCAGCTTAGAACAATTTATTTAAAAAAATGGGGGGCATTCATCAAAAAAGACCCCAAGGTGTGTGTGTGGGTGTATACTCTAATCTCTAAAATTTATTCTGATAGTAGTATGTAAAATAATTGAAAGGTGAACTTTGAAGATGAGGGAACTAGTCCAAATAAATGTTAATAAAAAGACCTTAGGTGGAAAAAACAGAGAATGAGCACAGCAATGCCACAGAGTAAGAAGTTGGATGTGGGAATGGAGAGGTGGCCTGGTAGCTTGCTGCTTTTGCAGGGGACAAGAGTTCACAGCAATCATGTCTAGAGACTCTATTACCAGTAACTCCAGCTGCCCTCTTCTGGCCTACTTGGGCACTGCACTCAGGCAGGCATAGCCCTCCCTCACATATACATACTAATAAAGATAAAATGAATCTTTAGAAAAATTGGAAGTGTTTCTGAGATACACTATTGGACAGTATTAAATTTTTCAAAATTGTGTACGATATTGAACACTAGTAGCACTCCTAAATCTCTTGTCATACTCATCACATGTGCCATCGGGTGATAAATCTATCATTAATAATTCTGACAATTGCTCCCTATACTCCACTTTCCTATTTTCAGATTATTAGTTTTTTTGAGTAACTTTGAAGATGTGTTTTTATTATTTTTTTAAGTTGTGGGTGTGTCTGCGTGGGTCTGTGCACAGGAGTGCAGATATTGAGACAATAAGAAGAGGTCATTCGATTCTCTGAAGTTTCAGCTTGGAAATACAACTCTGGAAGAGTTCTATATGCTCTTAACTGCTAAGTCATGTCTTCAGCCCTTTCTTAGTAACTTCAAACAAAATTTTGAAACACTAATATTAATATCATGTGTGAGCTTAGCAAAGTCTAACTCTAGCACAAAACTGGGTTTTACCTCAAAAGTATAGCTGGAGCTGGTTGGTAGAGTTTCTCACAGGTGTTTGTCTGGCCATGCTAAATAAATGTGCACATGAAACAAAAACTTACCTCCAGGTCAACAATGCTGGCTCAAGATGAGAGATGAAGTGTGTTCTTGTATCATGGAAAGATGTTCTGTCTTTTGCTCCCTCTCTCAGAGCAGAAGCAGATACATGCTTGTGTTAACTTAGGAGTTGAGTGACCTCACAACTGTTTTGCTGGATTTACTTGGTGACTGCTTGGAACTCCCCCTGGAAGGCAGAAGAGATCAGAGTTGGGAAGATAGGAAGGATGCCACTGAGGCTCTCTGCTTTCATCCTCATTTCCCAGGCCCTCTTCACCAAGGACCTCAGGGCATAGTTTCCTCTCCCTTCTGGGATATGCTCATTTTCAGATATTTGAGACTGGGTCAGTAATTTGGGGAGTCTTTCCCTCAATAATGTACCTAGGAATTTACTAATCAGTTATCTAGATTCTGGTCCTAACTTTGATGAGGAAAAGAAAAACAGTACCTATCCTTAGAAATGCTCTCCAGAGCCAAGGATGGAAGCAACCCTGTAATGGCAGCATTTTAGAGACTGAGGCAGGAGAGCTGCTGGGAGTTTATGGACAGCCTGGGCTCCGGAGCTAGGCCTCGTGTAAAAGCTAGCAGCAGAAGCCACAGCAGGAGGGGGAGTGGAATGGAGAGGGGAGATTAGCAGGGAGGAATACTTTCTGGAATCACAAACTTGTATGTTGCACAAAACCACCATCTATTTGAAGTGCTAGAATGTTCAGAGCACTATGAATGATTTGATATACTTGCAATTGACAGCATTCTTTCTTTCTTCCTTTAAAAAAAAAATAATGTTTTTTTTCTTGAGACAGGGTTTCTTTGTGTAGCTTTGTAGACCAGGCTGGCCTCGAACTCACATAGATCTGCCTGCCTCCCAATTGCTGGCTTCTTTTCTTTTTATTTTCTTCCTTTTTTTAAAAATTAAAAAAAAAACATTATTATGTTTTCCTAAACAAATGGTCTATATTCAAGAATCCCAGGAGGCAGAGAGAGAGAGAGAGAGAGAGAGAGAGAGAGAGAGAGAGAGAGAGAGAGAGAGAGAGAGAGAGAGAGAGAGAGAGAATTGACCACAAAGAAAAGCTAATGCAGACGGCTAGCTGTGGGCAGGAGGGGAGGGGGCGGGGTGGTGGTGGTCTTGGCGGTTCTCATAGCTTCTGGCCTGAGCGTCCACTTAAAGGCCAGCCGGCGCCTACTTTGCATAAGAGTTTACTGCCCGAGGCCTGGATGGCTCTGCCTAGGGTTCAAACCAAACTACAGGATTCCAGCCTTGTAATGTCAATCAGTTGACTTCAGTTTCAAGACACTTTTTGTGACATTCCTATCTTTCATAAAAATGACAGATCAATATTTACTTGAAGATAAAGTCGAGTACAAAATCCAGGGGATTTTTGCGGGGATGGGGTGCAGTCTGTTCTCTCTAGGTTGGGCAACTTCAGTCCAGGTAGGTTCTGCACTGTCAGTCTTGGCTTTCCTTTTAGTAATTCCCGTTTTTTCCAGGATGGTTGAAAACAACACTCTGGGCTTTATCATGAAGTGGCTTTCTAACTCAGAATTAAAAGCAAAGCACTTGCCCAGGCCTCTGAGAGCCTGGAGCCTAAAGGTGATGCCTCTGAGTCACTTTATTACCCTGACCCCTATAATCTCTTTGTTTTAACCCAGTCTACACAAGAATGGCAGCAGAACTGCCCAGTTAACATGTCAAGAAACCTCGACTTCAGATAAGAATCTCTGGTTGGGTCTACTCTGAGCAAAAATATTTAAAACCCAAAGCAACCATTTAGATGCTGTTTATTTTGATGGCCTAACAGATTTCTTTGTTTTGTAAAATACTGCATGCCCAGTTTCTGCCTTGGGGCGGGGGGGGGGGGGATTTTTGTTTTAGTATCCTATCATTATTTGCTCCAAAACTTCATATCTTTTTTTTGAACCATCTAAAAATAAAAGTAGTTGTTTAACTAATTTTCTCATGGGCAATTATCAGATCACATTTGTCAATACAACGACTGACCCAAAAGGCAACACTTTAAAACAACATCTGTAGCCTTTTCTATTATTTCAATGTATAGTTGCTACAAGAAAAAGCCTTGATTGGATCAATAAGAAACAAAAATGCATTCTCCTCTGTCATTTCAACAACTCAAATATGAAATTCAACTGCATTGGAATACAAATAGAACTGTATAATGAGGCTTATGTTTAGAAACGAAAAAAGCACTCTTGAAAGTATTTTAGGAAGTATTAATCTAATTCCAGCTATTAATTTCCTGATTTTCACTCTTGAACGTGTACATACTGTAAAAATGATGTTAAAATTTATAATGCTTACTTGCTCTCCCTCTCTACTTCATCCCTCCCTCTTTTCCTCCCCCCACCCACCTTTTCATTCTGGTGCAGCTATCCCTTACTGTAGAGTGAAACACTTCAGGGAACTAGATTCCCTTCCCCCGACCCCAGATATGTGGAACTGATATGAATATTGAAATGATGCAGATAACTCAGGAAGAGAAACTTTGAATAAGTTATTTGCTAGCAAATCTCATTTTAACTAGATTTTTGGTAAACATGGGGTACATTATTAATGATAGCTTATTCTTTCAAAAACAGCAATAGAAAACAGATTAATTTTATGCAGTTGTTTAGAATAGTGCTTATTTTTTTTAAATAACCATTAAGCAGGTACTAGTAGTACCTTATTACATGCTACCCTAATGACCTAAGCTACTAAAGATGTAGAAGACAGTTAACTAAATGAACTTAACTTTGCCTTAACTATTCCTTAACTATTTCCTAAGAAAATATTATTATAATCTTAACAATGGTTGTTTATGTCTGGAACCCAATGTTAAAATTTGCAGTCGTCATAAGGAATTCTGCATCTTCTAGATCTTGGTATCATATCCTATGTACAGAAAGTGACATCTACTGGAGAAAGGAGAAGTGAATATTTACTTTCCAAACTTTTTTTTTCCCCTGCCAAATTTCTAGACAAGTTGCAGTAACCTCGGGGTTATTCAAAACTTGTAAAACAAAGAATTTTATATGGCTCACTGTGGTAAAGCCTGGTTTTCCTGTGTTACCATCTTCTCAGCGATGTCCATTGGGAAATAGTAGTTAAGGGCTCCCACAATTATCTCCTAAGTAGTCCTACTGAAGTCTGGGAAACACAGCTAGGGAACAGTCCCTTCAGGGACATTGAGGTTTTAGATAAGTCATCGAGTTATTTAACAATTAGTCCCAAGACGTGTTTAGAAAATGTATAACTTCTCTAAGTGGTCTGGAAATGGGAGTTGTAAAACCACATTTGGAATTTGGATATACGGTTTTTCTGTAATGGGTCTTCCTCCAAGTTATTTTGTAGGCTAGTAATTTTCATCCATTTATGCTAATTAGATGTGCATCTAACTCCAGGTCCTAGTTTGACATCTTGCCCCAGTGAGCTGGAGACTACTACTCAGACATTTTCCCTCTGTTGCTAGTCTACAAAGTGATCTAGGCAATGAGAGATGTATATAACACCACTTTCACTCTTCAGATATTGTCCATTTGAGTAATCATCTTCTGTGGAGGAAGGAAGCCCTGATCTTCATAGAAGTAATTGGTATAGTCATGCTACAAGCTTGAGAAGGTCAGGCCGGCTGCATCCTGCTAGAGTGTAGATTTTAGCATCCACTGACAGTGCTCTCCCCACTGCTGTGGGTCTGGTACATGAAAGCTATTTCTAAGGTTGTCTCCACATTGAGGTTATACATCTGCAGTTCAGCACCTTCTTTCCAGCTCCTCCTTGGCAATGAGTTTTCACAATTACATATCTTTTTATTGTTTTTTTCTTCTCTCTCTGTCTCTCTCTTTTTTTAATAGTGCTCTTGCACTCCCTCTGCTGGTCTTGCTAATTAACAGAATAAGCCTCTAAGAAGTCTGGTGAAAGGGTGATGCTGGAGGGCTACTGAGGACTATTGAGGAGGACAAGGGAAGAAAACTCTGAGGAGGACTACTGAGTAGGACTAGTGAAGAATGGCCAGCTGTTTGTCAGAAATTCATGTTGCTTGGCCTCCAGATGAAGCAAAGACGATCAAAGGAAATTTGCTTTGTAGGTGGTAAAAACAAATACATACCGTGATTGTTTTTATCTCCTGAAGAGAGAATGCCATGAAATGGACATTTTCACACTTATTAAAAAAAGTTATTCTCTCCCCCACCTCAAACGTAGAGCTGGTTTCTCATGTTCTATTCAATTGTATGTATAATTAATAAGATGCATAAAGATATGGTGCACCAATTTTGTATCTGGATGTTTACACCCTGGGAGGTTAAATGGAAAGTTGTTTGTCTTTGATGGGAGAATTCTCGGGTTAGAGACACAGCTGCCCAGTGGCTCCACTCCCACGACTTAGACTTCCCTTATAGAGTTGCAAAGAGAGTGACAGCTCTTGGCAAAGCCCAGGCCTAATCACAGCTCAGAGAAATGACTTTTGGAAGGTACATTACCAAGCAATTAGGAGCCATTTAATAAATTACCCCTTACGGAACACTTTGAACCCTAGTGGTCTGAAGAGGTTAATGCACCTCTCGCAACTGAGTGTTAGTACTCGCTTTCCCGGGGGTAACACCAAGGCCACAGCTCAACCAACCCCCTTCTCCTCAATGGCCTCTTACTCTTGAACCACTTCCCTAGTTGGTATCCAAGGCCCACGCACTTGCACTCCCCCCTCTGCAGGTCACATGTGACATTTTCTTACTGCGCATCCATTGGGCGCCTGGCTCATGGTGCCAGAAGACTTAGCGCTGAGGTTAACCGTAGCCCTGCGGGCTTCCTGCTGCTTATTTGTGAGGCTGTTTTTCTTATTTATAGAGAATTTGCCTTCTCAGTTTCCTTTAAATGTTACATATGATGCAAGTTCCCGTCTTCTGAAATTGTTGAGTAGCAACTACATTTTAAATGGATCCAGGACTCGAAATTAATTTTTAGAGCATTAAATTTGGAAAGCATCCACATATTTATAAGCTAAAATTTTTACTATGGCCAGACACCAATAAATAAATAAATAAACAAACAAATAAATAAAGGCAGGGTGTGGGGGGGAGCTATGTTGGATACTAGACCATAATTCGATTTTTAAAAAAGGTTTTAGATTTAATTTAAATTCAACTTGAAATGTCTGGCACAAAAATGTTTATGGCCCATCAATCTTATTTATTTTAAAACATATTCAAAGAATGGAACTAAAGGAGAGAGAAATTCTAGAATGCTCCTGTGTCTCCATGAAGGCTAATCATATACTAACCTATTGAAAGGTAGGCTGAAGGATGGTGCCATGACTATGACCAACATTGTTACAAGGTATTATTGAGTGCTGATCCTATCCAAGGCTCTGCCAGCTACCACAGGATATGAGTAAGGCATGGTGTAGGGCTCTGATAAGCTTATAGCTGTATGGTTGAGCTAGGATTTATGGGTGGAAAAACAGCAATGAGTGGAAATTACCGAAGGAAGAGGAATCTGCTCAGGAAGGCTTGGTAGAGACATGGCATTTCCTGGAGCCTTTGCTTAGGATCTGATAAGAAAGCGGAAGAAAAAACAAAACAAAACAAACAAACAAAAACCAAAAGTGGAATATTCCATCACTGAAGGAATCAATGTTACCTTTTTCTTTTTGAAAAATATTTTGAAACAGCATCTTATTCTATATCCTAGGCTGGCTCTGAACTCCCAGGGCAGAGATCCAATGGAAACTTCTAGTTTAGACTCTCCCCCTAGGGTTTGTTCATGGGTCTCTGTATCCATTCTAGTCTGTTGCTGGAGGAAACCTCTCTGATGATGACTGGACAAGACATTAGTAGTCATTCATTGATTTTTTAAAATGAGTCCTGTTTGGTTCTATCCCAGTCTTTTGTTTCTGGCCATCTGAGCAGTGTCAGGCATGGGTTCCCTTTCATAGAGTGGGTTTCAAGTTATATTTGACATTGGTTGTCCCCTTCCTCAAGTCCTGAGTGACCATTGGCCCAGCACATCTTGCTGGCAAGGACACACTGTAGGTCAAAGGTTCTGTGGCTGGGTTGTTATTTATGCTTCTCTTTTGGTAGCCCACAGAGCATCTCTCTGCACCAAAGAGACCAGAACATTGGGGTGAAGGCTCCACATAGACACTGGCTGGATGGACCTCTCTACAGTCAGTGAGCTGTATGGATGCTGTCCTCAGCCATGGGGTTCCCACTGTCTATTTTCAGAGAGCATCCCTCTGTCCTGGTGGCAACCTGAGCTGTTTGGGGATCTCCACAGGACATTCTTTTATTCTCTCTACTTTATCTAGTTATGGTCTCTGGGTTAATCACCATTTAATATGCATATAGAAACTTTTCAGAGGAAAGTTAAATGATCCTCTGATCTGATACTGTCAACATTTTCTTTAGTCATGGCTGTGAACATTCGATGAGTTATGTTTGGGAGGCAGGTTTTCTTATTTATTTTTCATTATTCGTGTTGCACTCCTGTGTATGTGTATGTATATGTGTGAGTGCACATGCAACAGAGCCAGAAGAGGGTGTTAGGTCTGTGGAGCTGGACCTTCAGGTGACTGTGGGTGCTAGAAATTGAACTCCAGTTTTCTGCAATAGCAGTGTATGCTCTTAATCACTGAGCCCTCTCTCCAGCTCCAGGGGGTTGAACTTCCCTTTGTCTTTGATACATACAGGAAAAGATGTGAATGCCAAAGACATCTTTGGTGAAATGTAACAGAATGTGGAAAGCATTCCTCTTGTCAAGTTCACAATGAGGATACATTGTCAGGTTATTTATTTTCTCAGTAAGGGTAACCATAAAACACGAAGATACCTTTTTCCCCAGAGAAAAGTTAGTGCTTCACCAGATGAGTCACACCTTTTCATTTCAGCCTTTTTATTTGGTGTTCCACCACAAACTGCAGTTTCTAGATGCTATGAGCAATGAAACCCCTGTTTGGAAACCTAGCTTGTAGCAAAATCTTTGGTCCTTTGTAATATGAGTTGTGAAGTTTGAGTCCTTTTCTTCTGTATTGTGTGGCTTGATGATTCCCATCTAAAAAATTCAGGGTAGAAATTTGACATTTTCTTCTTTTACTATGTTGCATTTGTGGGGGTTCATGAAAAAAAACCTGAACATGTTATGATATTCTGGGTGCAGTATGTCATTGGGTATGGCACACCTTGTTGTGACTTAATACAATTAGGAAGTGTCTCATGCAGGGCATGGAGGTTCTTGTCTTTAATTCTAGCACTGAAAACGAAAAGGCAGGAGGATCTCTATGAGTTCCAGGGTAACCTGGTCTATATAGTGAGTTCAAGGCCAGCTAGGGCTATATAGTGAGAAGCTGTCTCGGGAGAGAAAAAAAAAACCTGAAAAATTTATTCTAGTCTTGAGCTGGAGAAAAAAATGGCTTAGTAGTTAAGGACTTACTTATATTAGTCTTGGTGAAGATCCAAGTTCAGTCCTCAGCACGTGTCACTGGAAGCTCACAGCTGCCGGTAACCCCAGTTCAAGGGGAATCTGAAGTCTGTGATATATATACCCATGCAAACATATAAACATCAGTAAGAAAAAAAATAAATAATAAATATAGTCATTTTTGGCTGGGAACCTAACCTTTAACAGTTTAGCCACTTTTCCAGGCCATTTTTGTTTGTGTGTGTGTGTCTCATTATTTTTTTGACTAGTGCTAAGTAAATATTTTAAAAATTGGTCCTGCACTTTGAGGTGTGGTGCTGAGATTATACTGCTTTGCATCTTACTCTAAAGTACTTTAGTCTCATCTCCTCTGTCTCTCTCTTCCTCTCCCCACTCTCATATCTTTGCCACTTGCATTATTCACACACATGCCAGAGTAGAGTTACTAATACTAGCTGTACTTGGCATTATTCCACACACTCTGAGAGTTTACATTCTGGAATAAACAACACTCTCTGAGGGATGAGTGTAGTGAAACCAGAAGGCACATGGTTGAGAGTGTTTTTCCATCTAGGATTACTAAGTATACCTAAGTCATCCATCAGTAAACATTTACTGAAGTGGGGTATAGCATCTCAGAGATACAGGACTCTTAAGAGGAAGTCACTTTTCAAATAACCTAAAGACAAGTGACAAAAGGTCTGCCATTCAGGAAAAATAAGTAAATAGGATTGCATTCTATATCTTCATGCTAAATAGCATGGCACAAATTATTCAAGCTGTAGGAGAGAGTGCAGGAAAATATGGGGACCCTCACATGTGTGGCTATTGAGCATGTGGAATACAGAACTGAATGTCTTGCAAGTGTAAAATATATGTGGTGTCTGAAGACAGTATGACAAAAGGAATGCAAAATATGGCATTAATAATTAAAAGTATTTGCCCAGCTTAGTGATAATGTCTGTGCTTAGCATGCACAAAATTCCCAGATCAATCCCTAGAATATGTAAGTCCTTCCTCCAAATATAAAAGTACTGGTCACATGATAAAACTATCTATTTAGAGGGTTAAGTAAAAAATTTAGTAGAATATAATTCATATGGCTGTAAGTTTTTAGTTGTTTTTTTTCCCTGGCTTTACTAAATTTAAAATGACAAGTGTGGCACACATTATAGATTTTGTTTGGCCAGTGATGCTACAGCCCTTCCCAGAATGAACTCAGCAACTGTACTAGTAGTCAGCAAGAGAAAAAGAGCAGGTGAGGTTCAGCTAAGTCTGGAAGAACATTTAGTTCTCAAATAAGAAAGCTCTGGGTCATTGCCTGTCTCTAATAGGAAATTGTAGACAGAAGTTTTTGCCCTACAAGCTGCTCCCAAGGCACCGCAGGGAGGCTTAATACTAATCATAAATGTTTGGCCAATAGCTCAGGCTTGTTATCCATGTTTCTTTTTTTTTCTTTTTTTTCTTTTTTTTTTTTTTTTTTGCTTTATTGAGATGTTGGTTACCATCTCCTTTTATTTTTTTATTATTTTTATTTTTTTATATATTTTTTTATTTAATTTTATATAACAAAGTCCAATTAAATGAAAACAAACATTTATACACAATATTTGGGAATTTGGGCGTCGTTCTTTCCAAACTACTTCCTGCTGATAAGGGGCGCTGTCTTGGGGGATTCGAAGAAGATTCAGATATCCTAGCTGTAGTCTGTAGGGCTGTTTTGTCCAGCTGTTTGGAATGTAGGATCAGCTTGTACTCTGTTTCAGGCGGTCTGGCGTGATCAAACCACATTAGTCTGGAAGGAATCCACATCTTTTCATTTTCTGTGGAAACAAAAATAGAAATCCTTTTCCCCAGTAACTTGTTCTTCAACTTAAATTTTGGAGTCAAAGCGTTTTTTTTTTTTTTTTTTTTTTTTTATTATTTTACATGTCGATCCCAGTTCCCTCTCCCTCCCTCCCTCCCCTCCAGCCCTCCCTCCCTCCTTCCCTCCCTTTTACCCTCTCTGCCCTCTCACATGCACTCTAAACACCCTCCCCTCCCAACCCCCCACCACAATACCATATGTAGGGGAATGCCATCCAGTTGTTACCCATATTTCTTATCTATGCTGTACTGTGTAGCTCAGTACCTTTGCTCAGTACAGCATGCCCATCTTGCTTCTCTCTGTATTTGTTCATGACTCCTCAGATGCAACCCTTCCTTCTTCCCAGCATTCTCAGTTTGGATCTCCCAGCAGCATGTCCACATGTACACATACACATCATGGCAGTATTCACAATAGGTGTAATGTGCTCTAGCCTAGGTGCCCATCAACTGATGAATGATTAAAGAAAATGTGGTGTATATACACAATGGAAATTTATTCACTTAGAAAGAAAATAAACGTCTGTCATTTGTAGGGAAATGGATGTAACTGGAGATCATCATTTTAAGTAAAATAAGCCAGATCCAGACAAGTGTTTGATATTTTCTTTCATGGGTAGAGTAGTCTACAGAAAGACAAAATATAGAAATCCCCACTATTTGAAAAGAGAAAGGGGTAAGAAGGGATTGAGTTTTGGGAAGGGAGATAAGAGAATCAATAGTGGATAAATATGATGTATTCATATATGATATTATGATTGATACTCATTATTTTATGCAATGAATATATGCCAGTTTCTAAAACAAAAAATAATTTCCATTGTTTTTTTTCTCTATGATAAAATATTTTTAGTATAAGGGAATACATAGTAAAATGTATTTTAAAGGAGATATGAGATAATGAATTGAAACATTGTTTTTCTGTATTTTATGATGTTTGTGGCATTTATAATATTCTAACCTTCATAATTTGTTATAAATTAATTTCTTATTCTAAAGAAATATGGTGGGTCTAATTTTCAAAAAGTATATATATTTATTTTTATTTTGTGCGTATTCATATTTGCTTGTATGGACGTATGTGTACCTCATGAGTGCCTAGTTTCCATGGAGCCAGAAGAGGGCATCAGATCCTTTAGAAGTGGAATTAGGGACAGTTGTGAGCTGCCATCTGTAGGCTGGGAACCAGACCTTGGTCCTCTGGAATAGGGGTCAAAGCTCTTAACCATTTGGCCATCTCCTTCCTTCCTCCATTTTAAACAAACAGCTTCCAACTCATGTGTGCTATAGGCCTTATAAACTCTTGTCTTTTCCTGAAGTTCACTTCATAACTTCCTCGTAGCTATTGTGGGCACTGGAGAAGCCAAATGAGAAGTTTTTGAAGGTCAGTCACCCTTTAAGAATGTTATATTATCCAGTCTTGCAATGTCTCTTGGCAAACAGCAAACCAAATATTTTCCAACTACAGAAAATAAAGACAGATCCTGTGTTATGTATCCAAACTTCTATGGCAGAGGTGATGATCACCTTCATGGACATCAATAAGATCGTGGTGGGAGAGAGCAGAAGTCTGGGAAGAGATGAAGGAAACACATTAGCCTCACAGATGTGACTTCCTTTTCACAGGGCTGCTCACTCATTTTCATATGATCATCTTAGGTTATGAATCTCCAAAGGTCTGGAATGAATGAAAAACTATCTGTGGTGCTTTAGCCCAGGCTGGTCTCAAACTCACAGAGATCCACCTGCCTCTGCCTCCCTAGTACTGGGATTAAAGAGTGCACTACTGTGCCCAGTCATGCATTACATTTTACTGACTGATTTTATGGCTTCCTCAGTCCTGTCTGTGATGCTTATAATCCAATAAGGAAAGAGGACTCTATTGTCACAATCAGAATATTCAGTGATATACAACTGTAAAACAAACAAATAAAAGCAAAAACTCACCAGTCACAATGAATGACACTGTAGAGACATTTCCCTTGATACCTCCAATATTCCTATTCTGGGGAAACATTACCTACCAGTAGTGGTGTATAATACATGATCTGGAGTTAATGGAAATAGCCCCTTTTTAACTTATTGCAGAAACATCCATCTGAATTATCAGAGAAATGAGAAGTAGCTGCCAACTCATGTTCCTTGAGTGTTTTCTCAGATATGTTTTCTTTTTATTAAATTTCCATTTTTAATTCTGTGTGTGTGCATGCGTGCGTGCACGTATATGTGTGTGTGTGTGTGTGTGTGTGTGTGTGTGTGTTTGTATGAGTGCAAGTATCAATGTAGATTAGAGGCATTGGATTCTCTGGAACTGGAGTTACAGAAAGTAGTAAGCTGGGTGCTGGGACTCGAACTCGGGTCTTCTGCAAAAGCAGCATATGCTCTTAACCATTTCTCCAGCAGAATCAAAATGTTTTTGAAGTTAATACTGAATAGTTGAAAGTACAAATGACGTTTTTTACACTGCTGATCACACTTCTTAGGATTCTGAAGTCTATCACTACTGGGGAGGAGCAATCATTATATTTATAGACTATCTCAGTAACTGTAACTTTTCCATTCAGCAAGCTTTTGAACTAAGCTGTTCTCCCTGTCTGCTGACATCATCCTGAGTGTGAAGGAGCTTCCAGCAAACTCCGAGGAGATATCCCTGGAAGCTTGAGTGCAGTCTTACTTTTCATCTATAAATAAGTCAATTTGAATTATGTTAACCATTGCCCACATTCCAAGTTACTGCTTCCTGATGTGGGAGAGATCTTGAAATTGCCATTTTCACATTATGGACACATTGCTTTCCAGTATAACATGATGACTTCATTATAGCATTCTTCCTTTCAGAAAGTAGTTTCTGTGTCCTATTTTTCTTTGGGGAAAACAAAACAAAACAAAACAAAAATCTGACCTGTAGAACATAATGGAAATGAATTGCAGTGAAGAGAAACCATGACAATGACTACTCTTATAAATGAAAACATTTAATTGGGGCTGGCTTACAGTTCAGAGGTTTAGTCCATTATCCTTATGACAGACTTGGTGCTGGAGAGGAAGCTGAGAGTTCTGGATCTGCATCCAAAGACAGCAGGAGAAGATAGAGACACACTTCCTCTAACAAGGCCACACCCACTCTAGCAAGGTCACTCTTCCTAACAGTGCCACTGCCTAGGAGCCTATGGGGGCCTTTTCTTTCAGACCACCACTGGTAGAATCATGAGTGATCACTACAGTACACATAACCCTAAATGACTGAATTTATGAACAGGTGAGACTTGATTAACTGTGAGGAGTCTGAAATAACTTGTGGTCCTTTGAATACTGCTGAGTTTAAACATTGTGCAGGAAGGACAGAGATTAACCTTCTTCCATTTGGGACACCTTCCTGAAAGCATTCTCTCTGACAGCACCTTACACAAAAGTTGAGGGTGTGGTGGTTACCCACAACATGTTCTGGAAGAGAATAGCCACACTTAGTTACTTTGTCTGAAATCTGTGTTCCATGTATCTTTGGCGCAGCATATTTCTTCCATACAATGGGATGTAAAAAAGAAAGTCCAGGACATATTTATTTTATGTATATGTATGCAAGCATACGTGTGTCTATGCCCTCTGAGGCCAGAAAATTATGTTGGTGATGGGAACTGAGTACCACCCCCATTTTTATAGGAAAGTAATTTTGTTGTGTTCTATAGAGTCTTCCTGGGTATCCCTGTCCTGGAAGTCCCTATGCAGACTAGCCTTGCCCATGAAGAGATCTGCCCATTCCAGACTTCTAAGTGAAGGAATGAGCCATCACATCTGGCAGAAGAAAGTCACTTTTAAAGACCTATCTTGCAAGTGTGTTCTTTTTAAGAGAACTTTTGTACTAACTTAGGGTTACCTACATAACGCCAATGGATATAAATCAATAATTAGCTCTCTGGATAGGAAAGTTTACGGATTTGAATTGTTGAATATGCAAGATCATGGCCTAGGAAAAATTATCACTGAAACTTCAGGTATCTACAACTTAGGCTGAACTTGACCAGCTGAAGCGTTTTGGAAGCTGCTTCAGTATAGTGGGTAGAAATCACTCCAAATAATGCAATATCTTTACCATGCTCACTTTCATGAAATTCAAGGCATTTTTTTTTGTCTAGGAACACTTGAGATGTTAAATGATACAATTTTTTTCACTACTATACCAGGGGAGCTAAATTTAGGAGCTGCATTTGCACAACTAATTTAGAAAATTATTATCTATAGATTTTTTGTAAAAATTTCAAGTGACATGTTTCAACTCAATTTTCTTTGAATCTTCAATATACTGGAAAATAATCATTTATTATTAACTTAGATATAAGTAAGTTATGTAGGATATATCGATCATATACATAAGTATATAGAGTAAGTATTTTGGATTTTCTGTTTCTTTATGAGTATGTACTTTGTGTATGTGTGATATATGTACATGTCCATGTGGGTATGCGTTTTATGTGTGCCAATGCACGTGTGTGTATATGGATGTGGAGGGTAAAGGTCAACATTTAGATGCTTCCTCTATTCTTCTTTCTCTTGCTTTTTGAGATAGGGTCTCTCACTGAACCTGGAGCTCACCAATTAGTCTTGAGCTCTGCAGTTCAGCTTGACTCTAGGAATGCACCTCACCCTTCCTTTTCAGCTCTGGGTTTCTATGTGTGTGCTGCTGTGCCTGGCTCTCATGTAGGTTCCAAGAATATAAACTCAGGTGTTTATGATTGCTTGGCAAGTATTTCACTGACTGAGCCATCTTCTAAGACCTTGACTTTTTCTTTATGTCAGTTTTGTACCAACTTTAAGCAAATGCAGCTAGAAATAATTCTACTGTTTCTTGACAGTCTCTGGAGTATTTCAGGATTTCTAACTAGTGATTCTTAATCCCTCTTCTCCTTGTCCACTGCAGTTCCAACTCAATGACATGGCTTTCCTCTGTCCTTGTGAGTTTATAGCAAGCAATGAAATTGCAGTACTTACTACATTTGTATACAGTTCATAGAAAAATCTTAAAAAAAAAAAATGGAAAGAAACCTCTTGCCATACATGGTTATAAGACTTCTAGATCAACTGAGTAACAAAATAACCTGAAATTGAGCAAATACTAATAGTGTATAAGTTCATTGCTGGTTTTATGTCCTGTTAAATTTAAAGAATATTCTCCTTAATCTATAATTCATTGCTGGAGTTTAGCTACTGTTCCATTGTAAAGTTAGTTTTCACTCTGGGTAAAAATTAAGGTGTGCTTACATGGTGACAAGTAATGGATATCTATCTATCTATCTATCTATCTATCTATCTATCATCTATCTATATCTATCTATCTATCTGCTATCTATCCATCCATCTATCTATTCTACATAGTTGTTTACAGGATAGCTAGAACTGTCCTGCAATATGTTCATTACTTGTATATACACATCTATATACACACATCCTCTCTCTCTCTCTCTCTCTCTCTCTCACACACACACACACACACATTTATAACTATATATGGGTTTCTTAGCACATGTCTTCATGGTATGCTACTCAACTTTCACTTTCATTTCTTTGGTTTTTTCGAAACAGACTTTCTCTGTATTGCTTTGGAGCCTGTCCTGGAACTAGCTCTGTAGACCAGGCTGGCCTCAAACTCACAGAGATCCTCCTACTTCTGGTTCCCGAGTGCTGGGATTTAAAAGTGTGTGCCACCAACACCCAGCTTCATTTTCATTTCTTGTCAAAATTGCTAAGTAATCAGATAGATATTGTTCTTAACTGTGATCTCAATGTCAAGCAGTTATTGACTATCATTTATGATCTGTGTGTAATGGATATTTTCAAAATAAAAATGAAGCAACATCATCTACTTCCACATTTACAGTCTTGCCTCTGCTGTTTATTTGAGATTGACATTGCCAGAGCTGAAGCCAGATTCTTACTAACTGCTTTTTGTAGAGGGGCATGTGTGTAGTGTGCTTGTTTGGACTTTTGAGAGAGTTTATTTCATCAGCCTTTAGAAGTTTTCATATCTAAATCCCAGGTATCAACTAAAGTGAGAACCATTGATGAGGTGATAGGAAATCATAGATGCAGACACCAGACAGACATGTATTTTCAGTAAACTAGTAATATGAAACAATAGAAAAGGCTAAACTCAAAAGCATTTTTCCCTGTGATGTGTTCATCAGTGTTCTGCAAGCATCCGCCATGGCACTCAATCCTTTTCTGACTTCTCTGCAAAATTTTGCTTGCTATTTCTTGATAGGAGTTGCTTTCTAATGAGCAAATGATTATCGAATTATCTAAATTAAATCTCATTCCATTTTAATTTTCTACCTAAGATCTTCCGTTGTATAGAGTTCCATCTCTTTTAGAAAGCTCACAACTATTTCCTTTCCTCATCAGGCATGAGTATGAGTGTTTCATTTAGCCCTGTTCCTAGTCCTTAATGTATAGAACCTTACTGTCCCCAATTTAATGATGCATTGTTAATAGATGCATATTATTTCTAGTCCATTAGTCAACTTGAGAATAATTCCAAATGTGACACGATCCTCCCAATGTATCTGTTTTGATTTGTTTGCAACAGGAACCATAGGAAATGGAGGGAGCTGCTTATAACAATCTGTATTAAGTAGTTTTCCTGATATATTTGTGAAAAAGAAAAGATGGTACATTTGTGTTATTGCAATTCATTGAGTGTAAAGTTACAATGTGTGAGTGTAGTCCTCAATATAAAGCAATATAAAGCAAAAACTAGGTGAAAGAACAAAAAATGGGGGCTGGAGAAAGGCTCAGTGTGTAAGATTGCTTAGTATTCTTGTAGAGGGCCCTGGATATCTTGTAATTTACTAAATACACCTGACTGGCCTTGAACTCACAGAGAGCCACTTGTCTCTACCCGAGTGCTTCTATTAAATGAATGCACCATCATGACAAGCTCAAATTAAAAATTTTATATGGCTGATTTTGAGACACTGTCACATTCCTACAAGCTTTTTATCTTGTTCTTAGTTATTACCATTCCTACAGATCTGCTGTGGAGTTTATGGATTGAATGAGTGAGGTAAATGCCACAAAACTGAGTTTCTGAAACACTGTCTGTAATGGCGGGCTCGTTCATTAAGATTGGAGGACGGTACCTAGGGCTGATGCCTTCAAGCTCCTAGCTGGAGCAAAGATAATATTTTTGTAAGATAGGTGGGTACAGCTGCTCATAAAAGATACCACAAACCCCTTGCAACCTCCAGTCCACATAGTTTAAAGATTCAGACATTCATTCACAAGCAGAAAAATGTTATTTCTGGTACTGACCGGAATAACAACAAACGAACTATTTTTTTTTTTTTTTTTCTGAAACCTAAGATTTAGGCCAGGAATGGGAGTTCATGACCTTGAAAGATATTCAGAGGAGATAACAATGACACCCAGGCTCGGTGAATTCACCTGATACCTTAAGACAATGGAAGTCATTCCTTGTTCCTTAGTCTGTATAAGTGAGAACAACATCAAGTAAGAGTTAAATTAATACAGTGAAAATTATTCTATTTATTGTGCAATATAAGTAGTTTCCCTTACAATTTGTCAAAAAATGAGGAAAAAGTGTAAAGAATGCCAGCCATTATTAAATTTAAAGAATGGAATACATTTCTAAGTATAATGAAAATGCATGTAACAGGAATTTCAGAAAAGGGTACCACGGGCATTTAAAGGCAGAAGATTTTCATATGCAATGGAAGGTGGCCAGATAACCATGGAGAAAGGAAAGAACTTAGGGGAATCTTTAGCTTTTTGAAGGCTACAGTGAAATCTGCCAACTAATGAGAGACTAGGAGGTCACACTGTGAAATTAATAGCCAGTAAATTTAGAACAAATAAAACAGAAACGCTTTTGCACAGCACTTAAGCAGCCTGTGGCACTGACAGCTGCAGGGGGTCAGGGAGTTAATGCTGTAGAGCCAGAATCAAAGAAAAGCAGGGTTACATTGTCATTGCCACCGTCATCATCTGCAGCTAGTCAGATGATGGTGTGGGTGACTTCATCCACTGCTTTAGAATTTAATTATGATTGCCCTTTGTTGAAAGCTAATAAGGATATAAGACAAACAGCAAGAGTGGAAGTAGATAAGGCCCCTCTCTGTGAGCTTACACTTCCTCTTCAAGACAAGAAAAGTATTCCATGACAATGGCGATTGCGGGATTCAAACTCTCTCCAGATATGCCAGGAATCTGAACATGGAGAATAGCTTGTTCTTTTAAATATCCCATCTTTAGACAACACAATATGCAACATCCTCATTGCCTCAATCATCATACCGAGAAAGGTCTGCCTTTGGCTCCCAGTTTGGGAAGTAGCAGTACATCCCCAGGCCTTATGTTTGGACGACTGTGATGAGGCAGTACTTCATTGTGGAAACACATGACAAAACACAGCTGGGAACCAAAGAGAGAGCAGGAGAGGTATGCATTCAATGACAGGAACCCCCCAGAGCCCCACCCCTGAAAGGATTTACCAGCTTCCAACAGTGCAACAGGATGTGGACCAATCCTTTTACACATTGGCCTTTGGGGACATTCCAGATCCAAACCATGGCATCTGCAAAATTAGAATTCCTTTCAATTAACAAGACATATTTGCAGAAGGGCAGTTTTGCTGTTCTCTTCGTCCAACCACATAGTCACCAGGTTCTTATTTCCTTGTGGTCTAGCTGGTACCCCACAGACACCATCCCTGGCAAATTGGGTTTAATGATGGTGTTACTGGTCAACAATAACACCTGTCCATTTTTAATAGCATAGAAATAGTAGCTTCCTGGGTACACAGAAGATGTTTCTTGTGGGGTCATTATAACAATCCTAACCTAGTTCCTATTAGAAAACTGAGCAGCTTTGCAAGATGAGTCTTACTATAACCTTTTGTTTTTTTCACTGCCTGTAATCACCGAGTCATCTCTGATTATTTACTCATCCTTTCAGACTTCATTGAAGAACAGAGGGGTCTGTGTGTCTCCTTTCTTACTTCTCCATTTGCAGCATATTGTTGTCAGTTTGGGTTAATGTTCTACTAGGAATTATGCGGTGTGATAGGAAGGTAAAATGAGAGGAACATTTAATTCTTCATTAATCTCTTCCTTGCTGTAATTAGCAAAGGTGTAAATATTAACACCTCTGTTTTTAGACACCAGTTGAAACTACCGTGTATAAATTTACTGTCATAGAAATCACATTCCTCAAAAACAATGACTTCGATCACCTCACCCACAATCTTTATTTGTTCATATTTTGGTTGCTAAGTATTCTGCTTTCTGTAGCATAAACAGTTGAGCTCTGCTAGTTTATTATTTTATTTTGCTTTAATATTTTTATTTTTAGTCATCACCATTAATGTTGGTTGTTAAGTTGAGAAAATATTTCTTTATATAGTTATCATATATATATATACATATAAAATAACTTTTACATATAGTTACTATTTCATGAGTTCAGTCACATCATCTTATTTTGGTCATTATTTCTCTTTGTTTTTGTTTTAAATGCCTTCACAATAAATATGTTTTTATTTCAGTATTTTCATTGTAATCAGAGTTATAATTGACAGCTTTAGAATACCAGGGGGCACAGTTGAGGTCTTTTTCTCCTTTCAAACACTCTTTCCAATTCACAGCAATGGCTGTTTCTCTTTGTGTCTTTGCTGTCTGAGAAGAGGCAGAAGATCAGAGAGCATTCCTGGCTGTGGAGAATATTACATTCCATTGTGAGAAGTGGTTTACATAGACGATGCTACTGAGTATTCAGTGAAAACAATTGGAAATGACTTTTCCTTTTCCTGCACAAACCTAATGTTTTCATAAATCTTTGGGGGGATCTTATGGTTTTGAAAAATCTGAAATATTTGTATCCTTTTTAATTGTTGATGTGCCGATGTCAAACCACCATGCTGGATATTTTTAGTTCCTAGCCCCATGACTGATGATGTGTGTAGGAATCAGAAGTCAAGGTATCACTCCTGGCAGAACTGGAGTGAATTAGAAATTCTGTTTTCAAGACATTTAAAATATTCACTTTTTAACCTCCTGTAAAAGCCACCCCTTGCTGCATTTTGCTAGGGTGGGGATTTAATGCATGGTGCCTACACATGTGTACATAATATTCTCTACCTTTTGTCTTTAATGTTCCTTGGTTTTTAATTATTAAAGATAAGTATTTGAATTATAAATATTCTAGTTATACAGGAATAGGCAAAGCAGGCATATACCCTCAGGCAGAATTCTTCCGTTACCCATAATCCTATTGCCTCCTGCCTCCACTTCTCTGCTTCCAATCTTTATATTACCTCAAAAAAAAAAAAAAAAAAAAAAAAAAAAAAAAAAAAGAAAGAAAGAAAGAAAGAAAAACACAGAGGCATTCTTTTCAACCAAGTTCTCCCCTCCACTTAAACCACAGAAATCCCTTCTCAATATGTATAGGAGCCTTTCCCTTGAAGTGGGATGTCATACTTGTCCTAAATATAATAAAGTGCTGTCTTCAAGGCATTTCTGCATCCAAGACACTCCCCAGAAACCTGACGAACCCTCCCATCTAACCAGTCTGAATGTCACGAATCATAGCCCAGATACTGCTTTAAAGTGAGTCATTAACATTGTCAGGAGCTACTCTGCAGAGGAAGACCGCTTTCCATTAGAGAACTGAGTGAGGGTATACAAATGACAGCATCACCATCCTGTTCTCATTGTTTTAGGAAGCCCAGACTGATTGGTGAGAGTCTGTCGCAGAGTGGTAGGACTTCGTTTCGATGCAGGGTGTGTGGCAGTAGGTATTGTTACTGATTTTTCTCCCTTACATTTTAGGCTTCATGATTTATTTCAAATAAGTTTTGTTTTTAAATTATACTCTCAGTGCTGAGAGAAGTTCCCTGGGATTAATAAAAGTGTCATAAATAGCCTAGAGGTGTGAAACTAGCCCACCTGATTATTTTACATGAAAATCTATTTTTTTTCTTTAGATATTTCTCTGGGATTTTAGCCTTCCTGATTTACTTGCCCAGCTTGGGTGGCTAAAGAAGGGAGTGCACTGCATTAAGGATGCACAAGAATGAGTTGTGAGAAATGTTTTCTGTCTTTGACTGCAGGTCTTGCTTTCTGAAATTAGAGGCATTTGGGATCTGGAATCACTCCCTGCTTACAATAATTTGAGCTTACATTTCTTAACATAGAAGAGCTAACAAAGCTCAGCTGTTTACTACTCATTTGTTGTGTGGAACCCCCTTACCCTGGTGCCTATAGTACATAGGGTGGTATGCTACCCAGATTCTCATTGGGATGGATGCTCTTCTTTCCCCAGAGGCAGGTCTGTCTCTCCCAACTGCTGACTGTCATATACTCCCATAGGATTTGCCTGCAGATATCTTGCTCAAAGTTGGAGTCCTTTTCCAGGGTCAGTGTGGATCTACTTTGTGAACTCTGCCTCAGTAAGATGTATCTGATGGGTCTCCTCAGCTCCAGAGTTCTACAGGGAGCTGTGTGAGGCCTCTGTGGCAACTCCATTATAAGTCAGCACTATTCTCACAAGCCCTGATTCTTTTGTTCCTTTTACATGTTATATCTTGGAATATGCCTGGAATATGGAATATTTATGTTATAAGAAAGCCAACTTTTAACAGTTAATCATGGTGACGTGGTCCTAGGATGCAGGCTCTAAAGTGGAATTTGGTAGATGAGTTTCTGCTGAGTGGTAGAAATGAAGACCCACCCGTCTCCTGTGATCAGATAGGTGCTAATACCTAGCAATGCAATTGTCCAAATTTTCACTGACAGTCAGTTTGTGATGGGTTATCCACAGAAAGGAATAGTGTGTAAGATGCCACACCTCAGATGTTTTGAGACTGTAGCAGTAAGTGACTATAAAAGACTACAGAATGGATGCCTGGGTAGCAGGAATTGGAGACAACACAGAAAGCCAGGGATGATTAATCATGAAGTAGACATACAGTGTAAAAGCCAGAGGTCACCAGTAGAGAGCACAGTAGAGACTGCCACCCACTGTAGCCTGAGAGTGAAAGAGCCAAGGGTGTGTGACAGGATTTACTACTTACTGCAGTATCTCTACAGAGGCTTTATTTTTTTTTCTTTTTCATTTTTCCCCCCACATTATTTATTTATTTTTCTTATTTCACATATTGATCCCAGTTCCTTCTCCCTCCCTCCCTTTCTTCCTCCCACCTTCCCATGTCCCCCACCACCCTTCCATCCCATCCCCCATCCCCACCCACACTGCACAGAGAGGGTGATGCCTTCCAGGAGGGGTCATTTGGAATAGGGAGTAGGCCCTCCCTCCTGAAGAGGCTTTATTTTTAACTTTAAATTCTGACTGCCAAGACTTGGACTGTGAACGGGAAGGAACTGGACGTTGGGTCAACAAACTTCAAAAACTCAAATCTCTGAATTCCCTGAGCTTCCCATGTCTGAAGATGTGTCTCACCCCTCCCTTTTAGTTTTTTATTATCTGAGAATTTTATGAATGAATGCAATGAAATATGATTACATCCACCTCCATTTCTCCCCTCTAACCATTTCTGCATCTTCTGGCACACGTCTGCCTTCGAACCACCAACTTTTAATAGCTCCTCAGTTAGGGGTGGCCCTGGTGAGATTCTTCTCATCTATGCTGGGAGTTTGTTTGGCTTTACCTTGTGCAGGTAACCAAAACTGCTGTGAGCTCATTGGTACAATAGTTGCATCATGTCTAGAAGACAGTGTTTCACAATACTCTTCCTCATTCTCTGACATTACCTCCACTTCCTCTTTCAGGGTGTTCCCTGAACATTGATGGTAGTAGTGGCTGTGGTTGACAAAGATGTCTGACTTAGTCCTTCTCTTTTTTAGATGTCCATGCCTTTTCTTACTTGAAGAAATGGAGAGGCCCCTTCCTTTCCCCTCAAGATATACTACCAATTCACCTCCTGTCTATTAGACCCATAACTCTTCATAGGATTAATTCATAATATATTTCAGTTGGGAAAGTGTTAGAACTTAGGAGACGAAGGATCTAGCCAGTATGTCCATGTGAAGTCCAAGTGAATGTATAAGGAAACTGGACTTCAGAGGTGCTAAAACAAGGGAAAGAAGATAAAGAAAATTTACTGACATGGGAACTCTATTGTGTGATAAGTTTATAATGTTCCACTCCAGTGGAAGTAGGTACTGGTTAGCATGTTACTATGATGGCTATTTTAAGTATGAAGGAGGTGATAGCTGCTGGTGGCACATACCTATAATCTCAGTATTCAAGAGTGTCAGGCAGAAGGATTCCAAGTTTGAGCCACATAGGGAGTTCAAGGTCAAGGTTAAGGTCAGCTTAGCTGTATAGCAGGATCTCATCTTATTAAAAAAAATATGGAGAATGGGAGGAAGGAAAAGGGGAAGGAGGAAGAACAATTTACATCAATGTGCATGACAGATGATAACAGAAGGGATCCAAAATCTAGATAAGTGGGAAACTACAGCCTATAGCTTTTTTTTTTTTTTAAATAAAATAAAAAAAGGTCTCATTATGTAGCTCTGGCTGTCCTGGAACTCACTGTGTAGACCAGGATGGCCTTGAACTCACAGAGGTCTACTTCCTGTATGCTGGGATTAACAACCTATACCATTACACTGGGCAGTGCATAGCTTATTAAAATGGAGGTCCCAAAGCAAAATGGAATCCAGTAATCAAATGGGAGAGCCATAAAAAGTTTGGCAACAGTAAAAATGTTCCAAATGCATCAAAAGTGTTAGCTCAAAATCAAACACACAATGAACCAAAGCAGTTTCTGGCAGGGCTTGTGGGTACTGTAGTGTGGCTTCTCTTCAGTCTTGGTTCTGAACACCTGGCAGTGTCTATCTATGCCTTTGTGGCCAATGAACACTGAATACATATCTCCACTGAGATCTGAGACTGCTTTATGCTATGAATTGCATTTCCCCTCTTCATATATTCAGGGTGTTCTTCAGTTGTAGAACATAATGATTAATAAGAGAAAGCAAAGACTCTAAATATTTTCCTATCACCATCCCTGAGCATGTAAGTCTGTCTTTGGACAGCAATATATAAGAATGTTTGGTTTTAAAAACTGCTGTTTGAGTTGCTGATTTGAACTTTATACAAGATTGTTCAATGAATTATGGTTTAGGATTGGAACAGGAGGGTTTCTAAAGTGACTGCTAGATACACTTCTGTATTTTTATATTATATATTTATGACAAATGATGGCCTCAGTATTGATGATTACAAATTCAAAATACTAACTCTGAAAACTACTAACGATATTCTATGTAATGTAGTATCAAATATTCAACCAAAATTTAATTTATTTTTCAAACAGGGTCTCATTGCTATTACCCTGACTGATCTGTAACTCACAATATATACTGGAAAGGCCCCTAGCTCAGACATCAGCTTGTCTCTGTGTTTACATGTTGGCATTAAAGGTCACACTTGACCAGGATTTCATTCTGTATACAAAGCAAACAAGTGCATCTGTCCATAAGTATGGAAATTTAGTTTCATCTTTTTCTTTTAAAGATTTTTTTAAAAAAAATATGTTTGAGCGTTTGCCTTTGTTTATACATGTGTACTACATAGGTGCTGGAAACTGAACACAGGTTCTCTGGAAAAGCAACAAGCACTCTTAACTACTGAGCCATCTCTCTGATTTCTCATTATTAAAATTGCATATATAATCAATGAATTGTTTTAAAGTAAACTTCTTTATAATTTATTAATAGAAAACATTTGAGTTCCAATATCCCTAAATGGATACTCATATAAATATGATTGTATAATGGGGGTGTCACATAAGAATTTCTTATGTGAAAAGGGGTCATGAGTGGAAAATATGTAAGAAGGCCTTTTACAGTAGATATACAACAGAAAGCCATCCACCCAAATATATTCATGTAGAAAACCTAGAGTTAACTTTATCAAAACCACAGGAAATAGATTGGTGAGTGAATTGAATTGCATCATGGCTTCCCAGTATAGGCCAAAGTACATACTGGAGTATTGTTGTTGAGATAGCTTTGTAGGGGCTGGTAAGATGACTCAGTTGGAAAAAGTACTTGCAACTAAGCCTGATGACCTCAGTTCAATTCCTGAAACCCCCTATGAAAGGAGAGAACATACAACATACCCGAACTTATGGGACACCTTGAAAGCAATGTTACAAGGGAAGTTCATTGCACGAAGTGCCCATATGAAGAAAATAGAGGATAGTCACATAAGAGAATTAACAGTGCAACTGAAAGCCTTAGAACAGAGAGAAGCGAATTCACCCCGTAGGAGTAGACGCCAGGAAATAATCAACTTGAGGGCTGAACTCAACAAAATAGAAACCAGGAAAACAATACAAAAAGTCAATGCAACGAAGAGTTGGTTTTTTTGAGAAAATCAACAAGATAGACAAACCTTTATCCAAATTAACGAAAAAGCACAGAGAGAACATGCAAATTAACAAAATCAGAAACAAAAAGGGGAACATAACAACAGACAGAGGAAATCCAGACAATTTTCAGGTCATACTTTGAAAATCTGTATTCCACAAAACTTGAAAATTCAAAGGAAATGGACAAATTTCTGGATAACTATCACTTATCAAAATTAAATCAAGTACAGACAAACAACTTAAATAGACCTATAATGCTCAATGAAATAGAAGCAGTCATCGAAAGCCTTCCAACCAAAAAAAGTCCAGGGCCAGATGGATTCAGTGCAGAATTCTACCAGACATTCAAGGATGAACTAATACCACTACTCCTCAAACTGTTCCACAAGATAGAAACATAAGGTTCATTGCCAAACTCTTTTTATGAGGCCACAATAATCTTGGTACCCGAGCCTCACAAAGACACAACTAAGAAAGAAAACTACAGACCAATATCCCTGATGAACATGGATGCAAAAATACTCAATAAAATACTGGCAAACCGAATCAAGAATACATCAGAGAAATCATCCACCATGACCAAGTAGGCTTCATCCCTGGAATGCAGGGATGGTTTAACATATGAAAATCTATCAACGTGAGCCACCATATAAACAAACAGAAAAAGAAAAACCACATGATCATCTCACTAGATGCTGAAAAAGCCTTCGACAAAATTCAATACCCTATCATGATAAAGGTCTTGGAGAGGTCAGGGATAACAGGAACATACCTAAACATAATAAGAGCAATATATAGCAAACCAACTGCCAACATCAAACTGAATGGAGAGAAACTTAAGCCAATTCCTCTAAAATCAGGAATAAGACAAAGCTGCCCTCTCTCCCCATATCTCTTCAATATCATACTAGAAGTTCTAGCTAATGCTATAAGACAACAAAAGGAGATCAAGGGGATCCAAATTGGAAAGGAAGAAGTCAAACTGTCTCAATTTGCAGATGATATGATAGTTTACATAAGCGACCCAATAAACTCTACCAGGGAACTCCTAAAGCTGATAAACACCTTCAGCAAACTAGCAGGATACAAGATAAACTAAAAAAAAATCAGTAGCCCTATTTTTTCAGACGACAAAGAGACAGAGAAAGAAATCAGAGAAACATCACCCTTTAAAATAGCCACAAGCAACATAAAGTATCTTGGTGTAATGCTTACCAAACAAATAAAAGACCTATATAATAAGAACTTTGTGGCTCTAAAGAAAGAAATTAAAGAAGATACCAGAAAATGGAAAGATCTCTCATGTTCTTGGATAGGTAGGATAAACATAGTAAAAATGGCAATCTTGCCAAAAGCAATCTACAGATTCAATGCAATCCCCATTAAAATCCCACCACAATTCTTCACTGACCTTGAAAGGATAATAATCAACTTTATATGGAAAAACAAAAGACCCAGGATAGCCAAAACAACCCCATACAATAAAAGAGCTTCAGGAGGCATCACCATTCCTGACTTTAAGCTCTACTACAGAACTATAGTTCTGAAAACAGCCTGGTATTGGCATAAAAATTGACAGGTAGACCAATGGAATCTAATTGAAAATCCTGATATTAACCCACACACCTATAAACACTTGATTTTCGACAAAACAGCTAAAATTATACAATGGGGCGATGACAGCATCTTCAACAAATGGTGCTGGCACAATTGGATGAGGGTGTGTAGAACACTGCAGATAGACCCATGTCTGTCGCCATGCACAAAACTCAAGTCCAAGTGGATCAAAGACCTCAACATCAATCCAGCCACATTGAACCTCTTAGAAGAGAAAGTAGGAGGTACCCTTGAACAAATTGGTATAGGAGACTGCTTCCTGAACATAACTCCAGGGGCACAGACACTGAGAGAAACAATTAATAAATGGGACCTCTTCAAACTTAGAAGCTTCTGTAAGGCAAAGGACACAGTGGACAAGACCAAATGGCAGCCCACTGACTGGGAAAAATTTTTTACCAATCCTATATCCGACAAAGGGCTGATCTCCAAAATATACAAATAACTCAAGAAACTAGTCAACAAAACACCAAATAACCCTATTAAAAATGGGGTACAGAACTGAAGAAAGAATTCTCAATAGAGGAAATCAAAAAGGCTGAAAGACACTTAAGAAAATGCTCCACATCCTTAGCTATCAGGGAAATGCAAATCAAAACAACTTGGAGATACCATCTTACTCCTGCCAGAATGGCTAAAATTAGAAACACCAATGATGACTCATGTTGGAGAGGATGTGGAGAAAGGGGAACACTCCGCCACTGCTCATGGGAGTGCAAACTCATACAGCCATTTTGGAGATCAGTATGGCGGTTCCTCAGGAAAATGGGAATTAGTTTACCACAGGACCCGGCAATCCCCCTCTTAGGCATATACTCAAAGGATTCACATTAATGTAACAAAGACATCTGTTTAACTATGTTCATAGCAGCACTATTTGTAATAGCAAGAACCTGGAAGCAACCTAGATGCCCCTCAATTGAAGAATGGTTAATGAAGATGTGGCACATCTACACAATGGAATACTACTCTGCAGAAAAAAATAATGGTATCTTGAAATTCGCAGGCAAGTGGATGGCACTTGAAGAAACCATCCTAAATGAGGTAACCCAGTCACAAAAAGAGGAACACAGTATGTACTCACTCATATATGGATTTTAGACCTAGATCAAAGGATCAACAGCCTATAATTCACACCACCAGAGGAACTAGGATACAAGGTGTATTCTAAGAAATTCATATAAAGTCCCTCACAGAACTGGGAAGGGATAAGTCCCCCAGAGCTCAGGGGACGTTGGGGGGCAGTGAATGGAGAGAGAAGTAGGAGAAAACGTGGGGGAGGAAAGGAAAACATGTGCGACCAGGAAGATTGAGCCTGGTTAGGAATAGAAGACAGGAAAGAGATAGAGAGAGAGAGAGAGACAGAGACAGAGAGAGAGAGAGAACATAAAAGAGGGAGCCAATATTGGTTTCAAGATAAAATTGAACACAAAGAAAGGTCTAGAGAACTACAAGACTGCTCTCAACTAACAATTTGAGCTTCCGTGGAAAGGCTACCATAAATGCCCTTCCGTGAGAGTGAGATCAACAACTAACTTCTCCATGGAGCCCTCAACTAATGCCTGTTGGAAACAGGATCAAACCCATACATAAACACTGAGTGGAACTAGAACCCAGATGCAGATGGAGGACAAGACCAGGCGGCAGAAACACATAGAGACAGTTTACCTGAACAAGGAGGAGCTAACGGCCACTAGATTGATAGCTGGGAATCCAGCATGGGACTGACTCAGGCCCCCGTGAATATGGGTCTCAGCCAGAAGGACTGAGCAGTCTAAGGGACCTCAGGCAGTGGAGCCAGGATGGACCCCTGGTGCACAAAAGGACTTTGCGAACACATCTCCCATGGAGGGATAACTGCCTTAATCTAAAGACAGGAGAGAAGCCCTAGTCCCTACTTCACATGACCTGTCAGATCTACATGACCCCAACTGGATGGCATTCCCCTACATATGGAATTGGGGTGGGGGGATGGGAGGGGAGGGTGGTTAGAGTGCATGTGAGAGGGCAAAGAGGGTAAAAGGGAGGGGAGAAGGGAGGGAGGGAGAGGGAACTGGGATCGACATATAAAATAATAAATTAAATTAAAAAAAATGCTTTGACTCCAAAATTTAAGTTCAAGGACAAGTTACTGGGGAAAAGGATTTCTATTTTTGTGTCCACAGAAAATGAAAAGCTGTGGATTCCATCCAGACTAATGTGTTTTGATCAAGCCAGACCGCCTGAAATAGAGTACCAGGTGATCCTACATTCAAAACAGCTGGACAAAGCAGCCTTACAGACTCAGCCAGGATTTCTGAATCTTCTTCGAATCCCCCATGACGGCGCCCCTTACCAGCTGGAAGTAGTTTGGAAAGAACAATGCCCAAATTCCCAAATATTGTCTATAAATGTTTGTTTTCATTTAATTGGACTTTGTTATATAAAATAAGTTAAAAAAGTAATAAAAAAAGAAAGGAGAGAACAGACTCAAGTAAGTTGTCCTCTGATCAACATACACATATTTTTACATGTTCCCACACACGAGCATCCATCCACCTACTTCCCACAACACACAAACAAAATAAATAAATAAACATTAAAAAGTAAAACAAGAAATAGCTTCTTTGTAGTGATGATAAAAATAAGACACAGGAATCACAAAGACTAGGGTATGGCTCTTCAGTAACTGTAGAACTAGCCTCACCAAGGGATGGATCATCACCATGAATGACAATGTTGCATTAGCACAGTCCTTACCTGTAGAGTGCTATGTGGATGGTGAATAGAACCCTGGATATTAGGGATAGATAGACAGACAGTTGACAATGACATCACTCATTTCTGCAAAATAAAGGAGTTTAGAATGTATAATGCTTAGTGCAACCTTGCTAATAAAAAATGCTGACCTCTTGCACAGTTTTTAGACTCAGAATTCCCAAGAGAGGACCCTGCCACACCATAAAAAGTACACCCAGCAGTGACTCTCTAATTCAATTCCCAAAGGAACCCCTGGCTCATTTACTATGATCATTGTTCACTGGGGAAGGGGAGCGACCAGATATTTTAAGGACTTAGAGACCCAAAACTTCCTCATGACCCCTTAGCGTGAGGGTATCAAAGGCCTGAAAATAAATTCTGGCTGAAGTCCCAGCTCAGAATGGGTCCATTGGGTCCATGAACCAATTCTAGGGTCATTTTCCCAGTATCAGAATGCATACTTAGAGTGAATAGTCTTAGAAATATTGGTAGAACCCCCATATGTATTCCTGTAGGATTAGACACATTATAGTGGGACAGGTCTCTGAAATGGCAAACAAGCAATATTAGGTATGACAGTGAATGAGTAAAACTCATACCATGTGTAAGACATAAAATTTTCAGGGATGGAGATCCTTCTTTGTCACTTATTTATCTTTGGTTTTTCCCACAGGTTTTAAAAAATTTACATTCTCTACACGTATTTAATAGCAAGCAAATTTAAAAATATTATGTGTCTGTATTTCTCCTTCTAACCCTCAGTGTCTACCAAACTTTATAAATTCCAAGACAATTATCATCCAAGACACTTACAATTTACAGACTTACACATGAATGTTTAGATAGTGCCAAGACCTTGGATAGTTATTTGACCCTTGCTTGTATCTTCTTTTTACACATTTGTAAAATAAGATTAAAAATAGTGCATATCCCATACATTTCCAATGAATGCTGTATTACATAAATAAATCCCTTTAACAATCAGGCACAGAATATTAATAGCCATAATTAATAATGACCATATGACTGCTATAAAATTGTACAAACATCAATGGTGTCATGAACCCAGTGTTTCTTTCAAAACATCTATGTATGCAGAAGATAAAATGCTCAATCCATAAATAACTGTCAAGGATTGTTAAAAAAAATATCAAACAATTAACTGTAAACAGCCTTTTGCTCATCCACATCCACATTTGTTAAGATACTTTTTTTTTCTGCTTATCAGTCCTTAGTATCCCTAACTCGGTATTCACATGTCAAGGACAGGTTCAAGATCCACCTAGAACTGTGTAATCTAGAAAAAGTGAATCCACCTTTTACTTTCTCTTTCCAATGGTATGATGCTAAGAATCAGGAACATGGCTTCTATATTAACTGTAATGAATTTAATTTTGTTACCTTCACATTTTATGTTTGTTTTCTCTCTAGGTAAAACTGTTATGTTGTTAACAACTTTTTTCTCTTCCTTAGACTTTTCTCTTTGTTTCTTTTCTTTTTTTGAGACGGGGTTTCTCCATAGTTTTGGAGCCTGTCCTGGAACTAGCTCTAGTAGACCAGGCTGGTCATTTCTTAGACTACAAAGTTTGGAAGAGAAGCTTATCTGCTGAGCCATCTCTATCCATTCTCTCTTGTTGCAGCTTCATTTGACTCAATATTATGACCATTATAAGCACCAAACTAACCGTGGAGGAAGACAATAAGCCAATGGAAACACCACCAAAAAAGTAATTGCAGGGCTAACATGGTGGCTTTGTTAGGTCAGATGTGTACATATAGGTGGCAGCTAGTGCATGAAATTAGAGGTTGATCTCATAACTTTTAAAATACATATCAGGAAGATGCATTGGAACAGTTTTCACTTCTATGAGATGGACCACAGCACACATCTGCACCTTTTTTGGTGTTATGTCAGCTTACTTGTTTTCATAATAAAGGCCAAGGATTGAGAATCACAGTAGTCCACTTTGTCATGGCACCAAACTACATAACAAAAATGAGCAAGCATACTGTAAATATTGTAAATCACATGTGCTCCAGAGGGGAAGCAGATGCTCAGTAAAGATTTAATGGTCTAGCAGCCAGGGGCATGTTGTCAGACATTCTTCTAAAGCAAATGGAAGAGTTTTACTTGCATATCTTAGAATATCAACAATGCTCACCAAGAGTTTGAAACTGTTGTGTTCCCCAACGCCCAGAATATGAAAGTGACTGATTAGTATAGAGGACCTGGTAGGACAAGAGGACATGGTCAAACTCATTGAGTAGGTAGGACATATCTCTGTGAGTCCACCATGGTATCAACATGTCTCACTTAGTCCATGCCTAAGGCCACATAGAGACTAGGTGATCATGAAAGAGGTTGCCACAATTAATGATAGATATCTACTGTTCTATACCATTCTTCTGGGCTTTCCCTGTAAGCCAGGGATGAGGAAAATCTTAATGAATGAGCTGGGCAGGCCCTTCACTTTGTGTGGAAACAAAAGAATCTTATTTTAAAATAAAGATGGGTTCATAGACAGTAGTGAAAGGTTTGAAAATATTGTTCCTGGAAAGAAAGAAGTTTGAGCTCAGTGAAATTCAGGAAGTTTCTGGTCATAAAGTGTGAAAACTTCAGTATCTCATGTTGATGCCGGAGAGCATCCATCACAAGAACAGCACCAATTAAACAAACACCTCATGTCATCAGCCATGACACAATGAGTATGTGAGTAGAACTGCTACAGTATCAGAAGTGGCGGCTATGCACGAATCTAGAAACATGGGTTCTCAGTCATTGAGATACCTATTAACAGTACTCCAGGCACCTAGGACCTGTAAGGATTTTCTATGCTATATTACAAATACCACAAGTTTAGCACTTTTAAAATATTACATACTTATTAATCTCCAAGTGTTTGATGTCAGAAGTCTAGGCAGGGATCAAGTTGATTTTATGGCCCAATGCCTCACCAAACTAGATTGCAGCTGTCAATCAGCACTGTGAATCGACTGAGGAAGCAGCCATTTACAACTAACTCTGCTATCTGAAATTCTGTATAGCGTAATCCTCTAACATAGGCTCCTCTATCATGCATTTTGAGATTATGATGTCTGTGCAGTGGAAACAAAGCCATGGTATCAATGTGTCCTTTTATCATATATCAGATAGAAGATGCTGGCCTCATGAACTAATGAATCAGCTCTTGAAGTTGGACATGGTAATTTGAGAGGCTCTGACTCTTCAGGATTATATATATATATATATATATATATATATATATATATATATGTGTGTGTGTGTGTGTGTGTGTGTGTGTGTGTGTGTGTGTGTTGCTAATCAATACCATTTTATGATACTATATACCCCAAGTGAGAATAAATTTCTCTGAAAACTAATGGTAAAAGTAGAAGCAAGCTTAAATAAAATGACTCAATTCATGAGTCTGTGCTTCTTGTCTACCAATCTCAGCAAGATTAGACACACAAAATGGGAGCATTGTCA